>NW_022142298.1:0-8810 GCF_007565055.1 Rhinopithecus roxellana | reverse complement strand
CCTAACATGCTGTGTGATCAAACTGATCTACCTCTTGGGAAGCAGGAACTTCTCCAAGCAGCATGGCCAAGATAGCTCTGTTGTGATTTTGTGACCAATTACTTTGTCTTTTGTGAGGTGAAAGGGTGCAAACAGTCCAGAACACACAGCTCCAGGTGGGCTTACACACAGCTCCGGTGGGCTTGCCAAAATTTGTAACCCAACTCAGGTCCAGGCCCTTGTTGCTTGAAAGCCAAAACTCTAAAGACAAACGTTGCTGAAAAGAAAAGTTAGCTATATTCAGGAAGCTGACAACACGAAGGAGGCTGTGAACTCATGTTCAAAGACCACCTCTCTGATCCGAGGCTTTTTAAGGGAAATTAGGAGAAGTATAAACAATGATCAAAGCATTTCACAAAGATTGTTTGTTACTAAATCTGCTAAACTGAAAATAGTCCTTTTCTTTTCTTCTTTTTTTTTTTTTAGACACAGGGACTCACAGGATCACCCAGGCTGGAGTGCAGTAGTGTTATCTTGGCTCACTGCAGCCTTGACCTCCTGGACTCAAGTGATACTTTTGAGAGGATAAGATGACAGGCATGCACTCCCATACCAGGATATTATTATTATTATTATTTTAGACTTTGTAGAGGCAGGATCTAGCTATGTTGACCAGGCTGTTCTCATCCTCTTGGGCTCAAGCATTCCTGTCACCTCAGCCTCCTGAAGTGCTGAGAATGCCAGTGTGAGCCACCATACCCAGGTGATCAAAGCATTCTTGTGAAACATTTGCTGTTTCAGGGAGGCGGTCAGTCATTGTTTTCTTGGCCAATGTTGTGTGACCTTCTGCAAGTGCTATCAGGATATTCTTACTAAGCCGCTTAGCCTATTCCCAGAGTTGCTTGTCAGCATATTTCTTGATATTTGCTGAAGGTCCTGGATTTCTGAGGCCATTTTTAATGAATGAGCTACAAAGCCAAGAAAAGCAATAATTATACTCAAGGAAACAAAACTTTTCCTTACACGGAGTCAGTACTGCTCCAGTTTTATACAAAAGTGCCTAAAATTTAGAAGCAGCGAAAAACATTCTGATTATGGCCAACGTCAAGATGTAATATCAGTCCGTTCTGGCCAATGTGAAAACAGGTTTTGTGGTCTTTCCACATTTTCATGGTGCTCAGAGCCAGGTTCCAATAGTATCAATGTTTCATTACTTTTGCAAAAAATAGTTGCCTTCTGACTTTGTGCCAGAATAACTGCTAAGCCCCCCTTCCACACTGTACTCTAGGAAGGAAGTCACTGTGGGCAGCTCACATTTCAGAGTAAGAGGCATGCCTAGCTGCAAGGAAGGATGGAAAACATATTCTGTATTCCAGGCAGCCAAATGCACGGTTGTTCAAAAAGGAAGGATATTGAACAACAGTTCCACAGAGGTGTTATAAATACCACGTTGTAGATGAGAAATCAGGCACAAGGAAGTTGAGCTCCGAGCTTTGAAGGAGCATAAAGAGCTCGTCAGTAATAACTGTGTTCTGTCCCAGGGAGTCCTCAGCTGGAGTCACCCCACAGTGGCGTCAGGGGAGCTACCACAAGGGAATGTCCCAAATCATGCCAATATTGAGCTGGTTGGGATCCCAAAGAAAAAGCATTAGATGCCAGGATGATCAGTTCAAAGCATTTATTTGGGTAACTTCGGTAGAAACCGGGTCTCAGTGTGTCCTCCAGGTAGGCAGCGAGGGAAGAATGCTCTACGTAGTGAGATCTTGGCCAGGGACTCCGGGAAGTTTATGAGAGTTTAAGGCATTTGGCTCAGGGTCTGGTCAGTTTCTTCCAGAGTTTGAGGCAACAACCTAATCACCTTTATGGGTGTCTGGGAATGTTCAAAGCCTCACCTTGGATTCAAGCCTGCGGAGGAAAATGTGAGGCTGGTGGAGTCACAAAGCAGTTGAGGCACCATGTGTTTTTCCATCAGGACAGAGAAAAAGTGAGGGAAAATGGGGTATCCTCAAACTACTATGTAGTGGAGGGGCAAAGTTTCAGAATAACTTTTTAAAATAAATTAGAATGGACTCAGCTATTCCAACAATAATGTCACTTGCTCTATGGCAATCTGATATGCTTTTGTGCATGAGAGAGGGCTGTAGACAGCAGCACTCTGCTGTATGTAACCCAGAGCCCACCTTCCTTGCCCTCATCTGTTGTCTAAATGTACCAATGGGAGTGTGGCAAGCACGTGAATTCCACCCAACACGTGTGGAGGTGGAAAACAAGATTGACAACTAAGTTTGATGCTGCTCTGCCACCCTACTCTCTCCTTGCTGTCAGTGAAATATTTCCTGGAAGCCAAAGAGATGCTTCCAGAGCTGTTCCTGTCACTTGGTCTTACCCCTAATATAGATACTGACAGCAACAGTTTTCTAGGGAGATAAGGGACAAGAAGCCTATTATCTCCCAAGATCAAATCTGCCTCCTTAGGCCTAATCCAAAGTTTTCCATCCCACAAGAGCAAAGGTGGGAGAGTCTACTGTGAGGTGGTCTCACTCACTGACATCTGGGAGAAGCATTAGCCCCCAGTATTGAGCTACACTGTGCGATTCTTTTTGTATTTTTTAGTAGAGACGGGTTTTCACCGGGTTAGCCAGGATGGTCTCGATCTCCTGACCTTGTGATCCGCCCGTCTCGCCTCCCAAAGTGCTGGGATTACAGGCTTGAGCCACCGCGCCCGGCCCCTCACCCTAATCTTAATACATCCATGGCTACGGGAGTGTGAGGCCACAGCAATTGTGTGTTCACGTGTGTCTGCATGCATGTGTTGGTGTGTGTTGTGCATGTGTGCATATGTGAATGTGTGATGCCTTACTAGCTGAGGGAAGGGGAAAAAGGGTTGGCAGTTCCTGATGTTTTTCTCCATCTTGAACACTGTAGGTGCTTTTCCCGGGAGAGCCAGACAGCCACGGTGGGTCAGGAGGATATGTCTCTGAATGAGACCTGTGAAGTGAAGATGAATGATGACACGAGGCCTGCAGTGACCCTGGCCTGCTCTCCACACAGATGTGAGCTCTGCTGCCTTCTGCCCAGGCCGACCTGGGTATGGGAAAGGGTCTGGAGAGGCAGGGGGAGACCCCTGAGATCCCTCCTCTGGGCATGATTTGTAGGAGGAGAGGAGATCAGAGAAAAACATCTGCACAGCCTCTGTCATCTCCTTAGTGAAATGAGAACCCCCATTACTCACACGATACCCTTTGTATTTGGCCTTTCCTGACTAGGGAAACTTCTAAACATGGTTTCTTAAACATTTTAGACTGTAACCAACAGACATAGATATATTTTCTGGTGAGACTCAGTATATATTGACAATCACACAAGTGTTTCAAGACACTGCTTATAATAAAGCTGCCCAGAAGAGGGCGCTGGTGGCAAATCTAGGCCTGAGATTTTTGGTCCTTGCTGGAATATTTGGAGTATTTTAGTTGCAGACCTAGATGTGTTAGAAGGTGGTGACATCCATTTGGTCAGCTATGACTGGCTTTTAAAAGAATAGCGCAGTGTAGCACAACACAAACTATCAGTGTGCATCACATGTCACAAAGGTAAGTGCTGTGCTGCGAAACATTTGCTAAATTGATAAAGATGTGAGTATCTAGAGGGTCTCCTTGTGAAACGTCTTATGACTGTGGGTAAAGATGTGAGTATCTAGGGGTCTTCTTGTGAAATGTCTTTATGACTGTGGGAAGAATTCACAGAAGTTTGAGACACTGTTTTAGAAGCTTTCTTGAAACAACTTCAGAGTGAGAACAGCGTTTTAGGTTTTTGAAGAAAGGAAAGGTGCAGCTGGAGGTGGTGGGAGGGTACCAAGCCTCCCCACTCCAGGGAGTGTGGGAGAGTGGCAGCCAGGTCAGCACAGCATGCAGCTTCTGGGGGTTCAGTGTTTTCTTCTCAGGAACAGGATGGGAAGGGTAGCAGAGGCAACTCCTTTTCCTCTAACGTAGAAAGAAGACTCTAGTGAGTAAGGAAAAACATGGAAATATTCAACACCCAGTTCTTAGAGATGACACCAAAATAATAATTTTAGAAATAAAAACTGATAAAATGGGCTTCCTGAAAATGGAGGCCTTTTGCTCTGTGAAGGATCTTATTAAGAGGATGAAAAGACACACAGCAGACCGAGTGAAAATAACCGCAACCACATATCCAACAAAGGACTTTTCTGGAATCTATGAAGAACTCTCAAAACTCAATACATTTTTTAAAAATCCCATGAGAAATGAGACAAAAGACATGGACAGACATTTCACTAAACAAAGTAGCTGAACAGCAAATGTGCACATGTAAATATGGTCAGCACCATTGGCCATTAGAGAAATGCACATTAAAACCACAATGAGCTCTCACTATGCCAGTTAGAATGGGTAAGATAAAAAATAACACCAAGTGCTAGCAGGAATGTAAGAAAACTGAACATCTCATACATCGCCGGTGTAACTGAAAAATGGTACAGCCACTTTAGAAAAGAATTTGGCAGTTTCTTAAAAAACCAAACATGTACTTCCCATGTGACTCAGTAACTGTACTCTTTGGCATTTACCCCAAAGAATGAAAATTCAAGTTCACAAAAATCTGTACAGTATGTTCCTAAGAGCTTTATTCAGAATAGCCTCACAGTGGAAACCACCCAAATATTTTCAATGGTGAAGGAGTCAACAAACTCTAGGATATCCATACAAGAGAATACCACCCAGGAGTAAAAAAAATAACTACTGATACAGGCCACAACTGGAGGATCATAACAGCAGGAAACTTGGTGGAAAAGGCCAGTCTTATAAAAGGTTACACACTACACGGTTCCATGTACATAACATCCTCCATATGGTTAGGTTGGCGTTAGGGTTCGGGTAGGGTTTGGGTTTGGGTTAGGGTTAGGGTTGGGGGTAGGGTTAGAAGGTTAGTTTGGGTTAGGGTTAGGGTTAGGGTTAGGGTATAGGGTTAGGGTTAGGGTGAGTGTCAGGTTCGGCCCCCGCCCCCGCCCGGGACATGCCCGCCCCCGTCCCGCCCCCGCCGCCTCCTGGCCACGCCCCCCCGGCGGGCGGGGGCCCCCGGCCGGCGGCGCGCGACTTACCTTCGCGAAACCGGTTCCCGGCGGCCGCTAGGCCCGCGCCCAGCGCCATTTTTTCGCCCCGGGCCCGCCCGGAACGCCCCTGGCGACAGGGTTAGGGTTAGGGTTAGGGTTAGGTTAGGTTATGGTTAGTGTTGGGTTAGGGTTATAGGGTGAGTGTCAGGTTCGCCCGCCCACCGCCCGGACTGCCACGCCCCGTCGCCCCGCACCGCCTCCTGGCCACGCCCCCCCCCGGCGGGTGGGCCCCCGGCCGGCGGCTGCTGCGACTACCTTCCGCGAAGGTTCCCGCGGCCGTAGGCCCGCCGCCCAGCGCCATTTTTTCGCCCCGGGCGCCCGGAACCGCCCCCTGCGCACAGGGTTGGGTTAGGGTTGGGTTAGGGTTAGGGTTGGTTAGTGTTAGGGTTAGGGTTAGGGTAGGGTGAGTGTAGGGTTCGGCCCCGCCACCGCCGGGACTGCCACCGCCCCCCGTCCCGCCCCCACCGCCCTCCTGGCACGTACCCCCGGCGGGCGGGGGCCCCGGCGGCGGGCGCGCGACTTACCTTCGCGAAGCGTGTTCCCGGCGGCCGCTCGGCCCCGCCCAGCGCCATTTTTTCGCCTCGGCCGCCCTGGAAACGCCCGCCTGGCTGGCAGGCAGGGTTAGGGTTAGGGTTTGGGTTAGGTGGGTAGGGTTAGTGGTTAGGGTTGGTTAGGGTTAGGGTTAGGGTTAGGGTTAGTTGGGTTAGGGTGAGTGCAGGTTCGGCCCGCCGCCCACGCCCGGGACATTGCCACGCCCCCGTCCGCCCCGCCGCCTCCTGCCGCCCCCCGGCGGGCGGGGGCCCCGGCCGGCGCGCGCGACTTACCTTCCGCGAAACGGTTCCCGGCGGCCGCTAGGCCCGGCCCCAGCGCCATTTTTCGCCCTCTCGGCCGCCCGGAAAGCCCCCTGGCGGCATAGGTTAGGGTTAGGGTTAGGTTGGGTTAGGGTTAGGGTGTGTTAGGTTAGGTTAGGGCTGAGTGTCAGGGTTCGGCCCCGCCCACCGCCCCGGACCTGCCACGCCCCCGTCCGCCCCAGCCGCCTCCTGGCCACGTCCCCCCGGGGGCGGGCCCCGGCGGCGGCGCGCCGACTTAACCTTCCCGAAGCGGTTCCCGGCGGCCGCTACCCGCGCCCAGCGCCATTTTTCGCCATCGGGCGCCGGAGGAAACGCCCCCTGGCGGCATAGGGTTTGGGTAGTTAGGGTTAGGGTTTAGGGTTAGTGTTAGGGTTGGGTTAGGGTTAGGGTTAGGTGAGTGTAGGTTTCGGCCCCGCCCACCGCCGGGACATGCCACGCCCCCGTCCCGACCCCGCCGCCTCCTGGGACACGCCCCCCGCGGGCGGGGCCCAGGCCGGCGGCGCGCGACTTACCTTCCGCGAACGGTTCCCGGCGGCCGCTCGGCCCGCGCCAGCGCCATTTTTTTCGCACCTCGGGCCGCCGGAAACGCCCCTGGCGGCCATAGGGTTTTGGGTTAGGGTTAGGGTTAGGGTTAGGGTTAGTGTTAGGTAGGGTTAGGGTTAGGGTTAGGGTTAGGGTGAGTGTCAGGGTTGGCCCCCCCACCCGCCACCGCCGGACATGCCACGCCCCCGTCCCGCCCCCGCCAGCCCCTCCTGCCACGCCCCCCCGGCGGGCGGGGGCCCGGCCGGCGGCGCGCGACTTACCTTCCGCGATCGGTTCCGGCGGCCGCTAGGCCCGCGCCAGCGCCATTTTTTCGCCCTCGGGCCGCCCGGAAACGCCCCTGGCGGCCACAGGGCTTTGGCGGGTCTAGGGTAGGGTTAGGGTTTAGGTTAGGGTTGGGTTAGGGTTAGGGTTAGGTTTTATTGGTTAGGGAGGTTTCGGGAGGGTTATGGGTGGGGTGGTATGGGTTAGGGTAGGGTTAGGGTTAGGGGGTTAGTGTTAGGGTTTGGGTCGGTTAGGTTAGGGTAGGGTTAGGTGTTCGGGTTAGGTTCGGGTGCCGTGTCCGGGACCCCGCCACCCGCCCGGGACTGCCACTCCCCCGTCCCGCCCCCAGCCGCCTCCTGGCCACGCCCCCACCGGCGGCGGGGGCCCCGGCCGGCGGCGCGCCACTTACCTTCCGCGAAGGTTCCCGGCGGCCGCTAGGCCCGCGCCCAGCGCCATTTTTTTCGCCCTCGGGCCGCCGCAACGCCCCCCTGGCGGCACAGGGTTAGGGTTAGGTTAGGGTTAGGGTTAGGGTTGGTTTTAGTGTTAGGGTTAGGTTAGGTGAGTGTCAGGGTTCGGCCCCCCGCCACCGCCCGGGACCATGCCACGCCCCGTCCCGCCCCCATCCGCCTCCTGGCCAGCCCCCCCCGGCGGGCGGGGGCCCCGCCGGCGGCGCGCGACTTACCTTCCGCGAAGCGGTTCCCGGCGCCGCTGGGCCGCGCCCAGCTGCCATTTTTTCGCCCTCGGGCCGCTCCGGAAACGCCCCCTGGCGGCATCATAGGGTTTGGGTTAGGGTTAGGGTTAGGGTTAGGTTAGTGTTAGGTTTAGGTTTTAGGGTTGGGTTAGGGTGAGTGTCAGTGGTTCGGCCCGCCCACCGCCCGGACATGCCAACGCCCCGTCCCGCCCCCAGCCGCCTATGGCCACGCACGCCCCGGCGGGCGGGGTCCCCCGCCGGTCGGCGGCGCGACTTACCTTCCGCGAGCGGTTCCCGGCGGCCGCTAGGCCTGCCCCCGCGCCATTTTTTCCGCCCTCGGCCGCCTCGGAAACGCCCCCTGGCGGCATAGGTTGGTTAGGTTAGGGTTAGTGTTAGGTTAGGGTTAGGGTTAGGGTTAGTGTAGGTTAGGGTTGGGTTAGGGTTAGTTAGGTTAGGGTGAGTGTCAGGTTCGGCCCCGCCCACCGCCGGGACCTCCACGCCCCCGTCCCGCCCCCAGCCGCCTCCTGGCCGCCCGCCCCCGGCGGGCGGTGGCCCGGCCGGACGCGCCGCGACTTACTTCCGCGAGAGCGGTTCCCGGCGCCGCTAGGCCCGCGCCCAGCGCCATTTTTTTCGCCCTCGGGCCGCCCGAAACGCCCCTGGCGGCATAGCGTTTGGGTTAGGGTTAGGGTTGGTTAGGGTTAGTGTTAGGGTTAGGGTTAGGTTAGGGTTGGGTTAGGGTGAGTGTCAGGGTCGGCCCCGCCCACCGCCCGGGACATGCCACGCCCCCGTCCCGCCCCCAGCCGCCTCCTGGCCACGCCCCCGGCAGGGCGGGGCCCGGCCGGCGCGCGCGACTTACCTTCCGCGAACGGTTCCCGGCGGCCGCTAGGCCCGCGCCAGCGCCATTTTTTTCGCCCTCGGGCCGCCCCGGAAACGCCCCCTGCGGCACAGGCGGTTAGGTTAGGGTAGGGTTATGGTTAGTTTAGGTTAGGGTTTAGGGTTGGTTAGGGTTAGGGTTAGGGAGGTTAGGTTAGGTAGGGTTAGGGCGGTTCGGTAGGGTTAGGGGGGTTAGGAGTTAGTTAGGTTTGTAGGGTGGTAGGTAGGTTGGTTAGGGTTCGGTTGTGAGTGCCGGGCCCCGCCACCAGCACCGGGACCTGCCAGCCCCCGTCCGCCACCCAGCCGCCTCCTGGCCACCTCCCTCCCGGCGGGCGGGGGTCCCCGCCGGCTTGCGCACGCGACCTTACTTCCGCGAAAGGGTTCCGGCGGCCGATAGGCCCTGCGCCCAGCGCCATTTTTTTCGCCCTCGGGCCGCCCGGAAAACGCCCCTGGCGTCCAGGGGTAGGTTAGGGTTGGGTTAGTT
>NW_022142297.1:30000-32500 GCF_007565055.1 Rhinopithecus roxellana | reverse complement strand
GGCGGCGCGCGACTTACCTTCCGCGAAGCGGTTCCCGGCGGCCGCTAGGCCCGCGCCCAGCGCCATTTTTTCGCCCTCGGGCCGCTCGGAAACGCCCCCTGGCGGCATAGGGTTTGGGTTAGGGTTAGGGTTAGGGTTAGGGTTAGGGTTAGTGTTAGGGTTAGGGTTAGGGTTAGGGTTAGGGTTAGGGTTAGGGTGAGTGTCAGGGTTCGGCCCCGCCCACCGCCCGGGACATGCCACGCCCCCGTCCCGCCCCCAGCCGCCTCCTGGCCACGCCCCCCCGGCGGGCGGGGGCCCCGGCCGGCGGCGCGCGACTTACCTTCCGCGAAGCGGTTCCCGGCGGCCGCTAGGCCCGCGCCCAGCGCCATTTTTTCGCCCTCGGGCCGCCCGGAAACGCCCCCTGGCGGCATAGGGTTAGGGTTAGAGTTAGGGTTAGGGTAGGGGTTAGGGTTAGGGTTAGGGTTAGGTTAGGGTTAGGGTTAGGGTTAGGGTGAGTGTCAGGGTTCGGCCCCGCCCACCGCCCGGGACATGCCACGCCCCCGTCCCGCCCCCAGCCGCCTCCTGGCCACGCCCCCCCGGCGGGCGGGGGCCCCGGCCGGCGGCGCGCGACTTACCTTCCGCGAAGCGGTTCCCGGCGGCCGCTAGGCCCGCGCCCAGCGCCATTTTTTCGCCCTCGGGCCGCCCGGAAACGCCCCCTGGCGGCATAGGGTTTGGGTTAGGGTTAGGGTTAGGGTTAGGGTTAGGGTTAGGGTTAGGGTTAGGGTTAGGGTTAGGGTGAGTGTCAGGGTTCGGCCCCGCCCACCGCCCGGGACATGCCACGCCCCCGTCCCGCCCCCAGCCGCCTCCTGGCCACGCCCCCCCGGCGGGCGGGGGCCCCGGCCGGCGGCGCGCGACTTACCTTCCGCGAAGCGGTTCCCGGCGGCCGCTAGGCCCGCGCCCAGCGCCATTTTTTCGCCCTCGGGCCGCCCGGAAACGCCCCCTGGCGGCATAGGGTTTGGGTTAGGGTTAGGGTTAGGGTTAGGGTTAGGTTAGGGTTAGGGTAGGGTTAGGGTTAGGGTTAGGGTTAGGGTTAGGGTTAGGGTTAGGGTGAGTGTCAGGGTTCGGCCCCGCCCACCGCCCGGGACATGCCACGCCCCCGTCCCGCCCCCAGCCGCCTCCTGGCCACGCCCCCCCGGCGGGCGGGGGCCCCGGCCGGCGGCGCGCGACTTACCTTCCGCGAAGCGGTTCCCGGCGGCCGCTAGGCCCGCGCCCAGCGCCATTTTTTCGCCCTCGGGCCGCTCGGAAACGCCCCCTGGCGGCATAGGGTTTGGGTTAGGGTTAGGGTTAGGGTTAGGGTTAGGGTTAGGGTTAGGGTTAGGGTTAGGGTTAGGGTGAGTGTCAGGGTTCGGCCCCGCCCACCGCCCGGGACATGCCACGCCCCCGTCCCGCCCCCAGCCGCCTCCTGGCCACGCCCCCCCGGCGGGCGGGGGCCCCGGCCGGCGGCGCGCGACTTACCTTCCGCGAAGCGGTTCCCGGCGGCCGCTAGGCCCGCGCCCAGCGCCATTTTTTCGCCCTCGGGCCGCTCGGAAACGCCCCCTGGCGGCATAGGGTTTGGGTTAGGGTTAGGGTTAGGGTTAGGGTTAGGGTTAGTGTTAGGGTTAGGGTTAGGGTTAGGGTTAGGGTTAGGGTGAGTGTCAGGGTTCGGCCCCGCCCACCGCCCGGGACATGCCACGCCCCCGTCCCGCCCCCAGCCGCCTCCTGGCCACGCCCCCCCGGCGGGCGGGGGCCCCGGCCGGCGGCGCGCGACTTACCTTCCGCGAAGCGGTTCCCGGCGGCCGCTAGGCCCGCGCCCAGCGCCATTTTTTCGCCCTCGGGCCGCTCGGAAACGCCCCCTGGCGGCATAGGGTTTGGGTTAGGGTTAGGGTTAGGGTTAGGGTTAGGGTTAGGGTTAGGGTTAGGGTTAGGGTTAGGGTTAGGGTTAGGGTGAGTGTCAGGGTTCGGCCCCGCCCACCGCCCGGGACATGCCACGCCCCCGTCCCGCCCCCAGCCGCCTCCTGGCCACGCCCCCCCGGCGGGCGGGGGCCCCGGCCGGCGGCGCGCGACTTACCTTCCGCGAAGCGGTTTCCCGGCGGCCGCTAGGCCCGCGCCCAGCGCCATTTTTTCGCCCTCGGGCCGCTCGGAAACGCCCCCTGGCGGCATAGGGTTTGGGTTAGGTAGGTTAGGGTTAGGGTTAGGTTAGGGTTAGGGTTAGTAGGGTTAGGGTTAGGGTTAGGGTTAGGGTTAGGGTTAGGGTGAGTGTCAGGGTTCGGCCCCGCCCACCGCCCGGGACATGCCACGCCCCCGTCCCGCCCCCAGCCGCCTCCTGGCCACGCCCCCCCGGCGGGCGGGGGCCCCGGCCGGCGGCGCGCGACTTACCTTCCGCGAAGCGGTTCCCGGCGGCCGCTAGGCCCGCGCCCAGCGCCATTTTTTCGCCCTCGGGCCGCCCGGAAACGCCCCCTGGCGGCATAGGGTTTGGGTTAGG
>NW_022142297.1:25000-27500 GCF_007565055.1 Rhinopithecus roxellana | reverse complement strand
CCACCGCCCGGGACATGCCACGCCCCCGTCCCGCCCCCAGCCGCCTCCTGGCCACGCCCCCCCGGCGGGCGGGGGCCCCGGCCGGCGGCGCGCGACTTACCTTCCGCGAAGCGGTTCCCGGCGGCCGCTAGGCCCGCGCCCAGCGCCATTTTTTCGCCCTCGGGCCGCTCGGAAACGCCCCCTGGCGGCATAGGGTTTGGGTTAGGGTTAGGGTTAGGGTTAGGGTTAGGGTTAGGTTAGGTTAGGGTTAGGGTTAGGGTTAGGGTTAGGGTTAGGGTGAGTGTCAGGGTTCGGCCCCGCCCACCGCCCGGGACATGCCACGCCCCCGTCCCGCCCCCAGCCGCCTCCTGGCCACGCCCCCCCGGCGGGCGGGGGCCCCGGCCGGCGGCGCGCGACTTACCTTCCGCGAAGCGGTTTCCCGGCGGCCGCTAGGCCCGCGCCCAGCGCCATTTTTTCGCCCTCGGGCCGCCCGGAAACGCCCCCTGGCGGCATAGGGTTTGGGTTAGGGTTAGGGTTAGGGTTAGGGTTAGGGTTAGTGTTAGGGTTAGGGTTAGGGTTAGGGTTAGGGTTAGGGTGAGTGTCAGGGTTCGGCCCCGCCCACCGCCCGGGACATGCCACGCCCCCGTCCCGCCCCCAGCCGCCTCCTGGCCACGCCCCCCCGGCGGGCGGGGGCCCCGGCCGGCGGCGCGCGACTTACCTTCCGCGAAGCGGTTCCCGGCGGCCGCTAGCCCGCGCCAGCGCCATTTTTTCGCCCTCGGGCCGCCCGGAAACGCCCCCTGGCGGCATAGGGTTGGGTTAGGGTTAGGGTTAGGGTTAGGGTTAGGGTTAGGGTTAGGGTTAGGGTGAGTGTCAGGGTTCGGCCCCGCCCACCGCCCGGGACATGCCACGCCCCCGTCCCGCCCCCAGCCGCCTCCTGGCCACGCCCCCCCGGCGGGCGGGGGCCCCGGCCGGCGGCGCGCGACTTACCTTCCGCGAAGCGGTTCCCGGCGGCCGCTAGGCCCGCGCCCAGCGCCATTTTTTCGCCCTCGGGCCGCTCGGAAACGCCCCCTGGCGGCATAGGGTTTGGGTTAGGGTTAGGGTTAGGGTTAGGGTTAGGGTTAGGGTTAGGGTTAGGGTTAGGGTGAGTGTCAGGGTTCGGCCCCGCCCACCGCCCGGGACATGCCACGCCCCCGTCCCGCCCCCAGCCGCCTACTGGCCACGCCCCCCCGGCGGGCGGGGGCCCCGGCCGGCGGCGCGCGACTTACCTTCCGCGAAGCGGTTCCCGGCGGCCGCTAGGCCCGCGCCCAGCGCCATTTTTTCGCCCTCGGGCCGCTCGGAAACGCCCCCTGGCGGCATAGGGTTTGGGTTAGGGTTAGGGTTAGGGTTAGGGTTAGGGTTAGTGTTAGGGTTAGGGTTAGGGTTAGGGTTAGGGTTAGGGTTAGGGTGAGTGTCAGGGTTCGGCCCCGCCCACCGCCCGGGACCTGCCACGCCCCCGTCCCGCCCCCAGCCGCCTCCTGGCCACGCCCCCCCGGCGGGCGGGGGCCCCGGCCGGCGGCGCGCGACTTACCTTCCGCGAAGCGGTTCCCGGCGGCCGCTAGGCCCGCGCCCAGCGCCATTTTTTCGCCCTCGGGCCGCTCGGAAACGCCCCCTGGCGGCATAGGGTTTGGGTTAGGGTTAGGGTTAGGGTTAGGGTTAGGGTTAGGTTAGGTTAGGGTTAGGGTTAGGGTTAGGGTTAGGGTTAGGGTGAGTGTCAGGGTTCGGCCCCGCCCACCGCCCGGGACATGCCACGCCCCCGTCCCGCCCCCAGCCGCCTCCTGGCCACGCCCCCCCGGCGGGCGGGGGCCCCGGCCGGCGGCCGCGCGACTTACCTTCCGCGAAGCGGTTCCCGGCGGCCGCTAGGCCCGCGCCCAGCGCCATTTTTTCGCCCTCGGGCCGCTCGGAAACTGCCCCCTGGCGGGCATAGGGTTTGGGTTACGGGTTAGGTAGGGTTAGGGTTAGGGTTGGTGGGGTTAGGGTTAGGTGGGTTAGGGTGTGAGTGGTCAGGTGTTAGGGTTAGGGTTAGGGTTAGGGTTAGGGTTAGGGTGAGTGTCAGGGTTCGGCCCCGCCCACCGCCCGGGACATGCCACGCCCCCGTCCGCCCCCAGCCGCCTCCTGGCCACGCCCCCCGGCGGGCGGGGGCCCCGGCCGGCGGCGCGCGACTTACCTTCCGCGAAGCGGTTCCCGGCGGCCGCTAGGCCCGCGCCCAGCGCCATTTTTCGCCCTCGGGCCGCCCGGAAACCGCCCCCTGGCGGCATAGGGTTTGGGTTAGGGTTAGGGTTAGTAGGTTAGTGTTAGGGTTAGGGTTAGGGTTAGGGTTAGGGTTAGGGTAGGGTTAGGGTTAGGGTGAGTGTCAGGGTTCGGCCCCGCCCACCGCCCGGGACATGCCACGCCCCCGTCCCGCCCCCAGCCGCCTCCTGGCCACGCCCCCCCGGCGGGCGGGGGCCCCGGCCGGCGGCGCGCGACTTACCTTCCGCGAAGCGGT
>NW_022142297.1:0-2500 GCF_007565055.1 Rhinopithecus roxellana | reverse complement strand
GGGCGGGGGCCCCGGCCGGCGGCGCGCGACTTACCTTCCGCGAAGCGGTTCCCGGCGGCCGCTAGGCCCGCGCCCAGCGCCATTTTTCGCCTCGGGCCGCTCGGAAACGCCCCCTGGCGGCATAGGGTTTGGTTAGGGTTAGGGTTAGGTTAGGGTTAGGGTTAGGGTTAGGGTTAGGTGAGTGTCAGGGTTCGGCCCCGCCCACCGCCCGGGACACATGCACGCCCCCGTCCCGCCCCCAGCCGCCTCCTGGCCACGCCCCCCGGCGGGCGGGGGCCCCGGCCGGCGGCGCGCGACTTACCTTCCGCGAAGCGGTTCCCGGCGGCCGCTAGGCCCGCGCCCAGCGCCATTTTTTCGCCCTCGGCCGCTCGGAAACGCCCCTGCGGCAAGGGTTGGTTAGGGTTAGGTTAGGGTTAGGGTTAGGGTAGGGTTATGTGGTAGTGTTAGGGTTAGGTGGGTTAGGGTTGGTTTGTAGTGTAGGGTTAGGTTAGGGGTTTGGGCTTAGGGTTAGGTTTCGGCGTTAGGGTGGTAGGGTTAGGGTTAGGTTTAGGGTTAGGTAGGGTTAGGTTAGGTTAGGGTTGAGGGTGGTGTCAGGGTTCGGCCCCGCCCACCGCCCGGGACCTGCCACGCCCCCCGCCCCAGCCGCCTCCTGGCCACGCCCCCCGGCGGGCGGGGGCCCCGGCCGGCGGCGCGCGACTTACTTCCGCGAAGCGGTTCCGGCGGCCGCTAGGCCCGCGCCCAGCGCCATTTTTTCGCCCCGGGCCGCTCGGAAACGCCCCCTGGCGGCATAGGGTTTGGGTTAGGGTTAGGGTTAGGGTTAGGGTTAGGGTTGTGTTAGGGTTAGGGTTAGGGTTAGGGTGAGTGTCAGGGTTCGGCCCCGCCCACCGCCCGGGACATGCCACGCCCCCGTCCCGCCCCCAGCCGCCTCCTGGCCACGCCCCCCCGGCGGGCGGGGGCCCCGGCCGGCGGCGCGCGACTTACCTTCCGCGAAGCGGTTCCGGCGGCCGCTAGGCCCGCGCCCAGCGCCATTTTTTCGCCCTCGGGCCGCTCGGAAACGCCCCCTGGGCATAGTGGTTGTTGGGTTAGGGTTGGTGTTAGGGTAGGGTTAGGGTTAGGGTTAGGGTTGTTAGGGTGAGTGTCAGGGTTCGGCCCCGCCCACCGCCCCGGGACATGCCACGCCCCGTCCCCCCCAGCCGCCCCTGGCCACCCCCCCCGGCGGGCGCGGGGCCCGGCCGGCGGCGCGCGACTTACCTTCCGCGAAGCGGTTCCCGGCGGCCGCTAGGCCCGCGCCCAGCGCCATTTTTTCGCCCTCGGGCCGCTCGGAAACGCCCCCTGGCGGCATAGGGTTTGGGTTAGGGTTAGGGTTAGGGTTAGGGTTCGGGTTAGGTTAGGGTTTAGGGTAGGGTGTAGGGTTAGGGTTAGGGTTAGGGTTAGGGTTAGGGTTCTATGGGCTAGGTTTAGGGTTAGGGTTAGGGTTTTAGGTTAGGGTTAGGGTTAGGGTTAGGGGTTAGGGTTAGGTTAGGGTTAGGTTAGGGTAGGGTGAGTGTCAGGGTTCGGCCCGCCCACCGCCCGGGCACATGCCACGCCCCGTCCCGCCCCCAGCCGCCTCCTGGCCACACGCCCCCGGCGGGCGGGGGCCCCGGCCGGCGGCGCGCGACTTACCTTCGCGAAGCGGTTCCCGGCGGCCGCTAGGCCCGCGCCAGCGCCATTTTTTCGCCCCGGGCCGCCGAAACGCCCCTGGCGGCATAGGGTTTGGGTTAGGGTTAGGGTTAGGTGTTAGGGTTAGGGTTAGGGTTGGGTAGTTGAGGGTGAGTGTCAGGGTTCGGCCCCGCCCACCGCCCGGGACATGCCACGCCCCCGTCCCGCCCCCAGCCGCCTGGCCACGCCCCCCGGCGGGCGGGGGCCCGGCGGCGGCGCGGGACTTACCTTCCGCGAAGCGGTTCCCGGCGGCCGCTAGGCCCGCGCCCAGCGCCATTTTTTCGCCCCGGGCGCTCGGAAACGCCCCCTGGCGGCATTAGGGTTTGGGTTCGGGTTAGGGTTAGGGTTAGGTTGGTGTTAGGGTTTAGGTGTGAGTGTGGGTTCGGCCCCGCCCACCGCCCGGGACATGCCACGCCCCCGTCCCGCCCCCAGCCGCCTCCTGGCCACGCCCCCCGGCGGGCGGGGGCCCGGCCGGCGGCGCGGACTTACCTTCCGCGAAGCGGTTCCCGGCGGCCGTAGGCCCGCGCCCAGCCATTTTTTCGCCCTCGGGCGCCCGGAAACGCCCCTGGCGCATTGGGTTTAGGGGTTAGGGTTAGGTGGGTTAGGTTAGGGTTAGGGTTAGGGTTAGGGTTATCGGTTAGGGTTAGGGTTAGGGTTAGGGTTAGGGTGGGTGTCAGGGTTCGGCCCCGCCCACCGCCCGGGACATGCCACGCCCCCGTCCCGCCCCCAGCCGCCTCCTGGCCACGCCCCCCCGGCGGGCGGGGGCCCGGCCGGCGGCGCGCGTCTTACTTCCGCGAAGCGG
>NW_022142296.1:0-7310 GCF_007565055.1 Rhinopithecus roxellana | reverse complement strand
GTTCCCGGCGGCCGCTAGGCCCGCGCCCAGCGCCATTTTTCGCCCTCGGGCCGCCCGGAAACGCCCCTGGCGGCATAGGGTTTGGGTTAGGGTTGGGTTAGGGTTAGGGTTAGTGTTAGGGTTAGGGTTAGGGTTAGGGTTAGGGTGAGTGTCAGGGTTCGGCCCCGCCACCGCCGGGACATGCCACGCCCCGTCCCGCCCCCAGCCGCCTCCTGGCCACGCCCCCCCGGGGGGGGCCCCGCCGGCGGCGCGCGACTTACCTTTCGCGAAGCGGTTCCCGGCGGCCGCTAGGCCCGCGCCCAGCGCCATTTTTTCGCCCTCGGGCCGTTCGGAAACGCCCCCTGGCGGCATAGGGTTTGGGTTAGGGTTAGGGTTAGGGTTAGGGTTAGGGTTAGGGTTAGTGTTAGGGTTAGGGTTAGGGTTAGGGTTAGGGTGAGTGTCAGGGTTCGGCCCCGCCCACCGCCCGGGACATGCCACGCCCCCGTCCCGCCCCCAGCCGCCTCCTGGCCACGCCCCCCCGGCGGGCGGGGGCCCCGGCCGGCGGCGCGCGACTTACCTTCCGCGAAGCGGTTCCCGGCGGCCGCTAGGCCCGCGCCCAGCGCCATTTTTCGCCCTCGGGCCGCCCGGAAACGCCCCCTGGCGGCATGGGGTTTGGGTTAGGTTAGGGTTAGGGTTAGGGTTAGGGTTAGTGTTAGGGTTAGGGTGAGGGTCAGGGTGAGTGTCAGGGTTCGGCCCCGCCCACCGCCCGGGACCTGCCACGCCCCCGTCCCGCCCCCAGCCGCCTCCTGGCCACGCCCCCCCGGCGGGCGGGGGCCCCGGCCGGCGGCGCGCGACTTACCTTCCGCGAAGCGGTTCCCGGCGGCCGCTAGGCCCGCGCCCAGCGCCATTTTTTTCGCCCTCGGGCCGCCCGGAAACGCCCCCTGGCGGCATAGGGTTTGGGTTAGGGTTAGGGTTAGGGTTAGTGTTAGGGTTAGGGTTCGGGTTAGGGTTAGGGTTAGGGTTAGGGTGAGTGTCAGGGTTCGGCCCCGCCCACCGCCCGGGACCTGCCACGCCCCCCCGCCTCCTGGCCACGCCCCCCCGGCGGGCGGGGGCCCCGGCCGGCGGCGCGCGACTTACCTTCCGCGTAGCGGTTCCCGGCGGCCGCTAGGCCCGCGCCCAGCGCCATTTTTTCGCCCTCGGGCCGCCCGGAAACGCCCCCTGGCGGCATCGGATTTGGGTTAGGTTAGGGTTAGGTTAGGGTTAGGTTAGGGTTAGTGTTAGGGTTAGGGTTAGGGTTAGGGTCAGGGTGAGTGTCAGGGTTCGGCCCCGCCCACCGCCCGGGACATGCCACGCCCCCGTCCCGTCCCCAGCCGCCTCCTGGCCACGCCCCCCCGGCGGGCGGGGGCCCCGGCCGGCGGCGCGCGACTTACCTTCCGCGAAGTGGTTCCCGGCGGCCGCTAGGCCCGCGCCCAGCGCCATTTTTTCGCCCTCGGGCCGCCCGGAAACGCCCCCTGGCGGCATAGGGTTTGGGTTAGGGTTAGGGTTAGGGTTAGGGTTAGGGTTAGGGTTCGGGTTAGGGTTAGGGTTAGGGTTAGGGTGAGTGTCAGGGTTCGGCCCCGCCCACCGCCCGGGACCTGCCACGCCCCCAGCCGCCTCCTGGCCACGCCCCCCCGGCGGGCGGGGGCCCCGGCCGGCGGCGCGCGACTTACCTTCCGCGTAGCGGTTCCCGGCGGCCGCTAGGCCCGCGCCCAGCGCCATTTTTTCGCCCTCGGGCCGCCCGGAAACGCCCCCTGGCGGCATAGGATTGGGTTAGGGTAGGGTTAGGGTTAGGGTTAGGGTTAGGGTTAGTGTTAGGGTTAGGGTTAGGGTTAGGGTGGGTGAGTGTCAGGGTTCGGCCCCGCCCACCGCCCGGGACCTGCCACGCCCCCGTCCCGCCCCCAGCCGCCTCCTGGCCACGCCCCCCCGGCGGGCGGGGGCCCCGGCCGGCGGCGCGCGACTTACCTTCCGCGAAGCGGTTCCCGGCGGCCGCTAGGCCCGCGCCCAGCGCCATTTTTTCGCCCTCGGGCCGCTCGGAAACGCCCCCTGGCGGCATAGGGTTTGGGTTAGGGTTAGGGTTAGGGTTAGGGTTAGTTAGGGTTAGGGTTAGGGTTAGGGTGAGTGTCAGGGTTCGGCCCCGCCCACCGCCCGGGACATGCCACGCCCCCGTCCCGCCCCCAGCCGCCTCCTGGCCACGCCCCCCCGGCGCGGGGGCCCCGGCCGGCGGCGCGCGACTTACCTTCCGCGAAGCGGTTCCCGGCGGCCGCTAGGCCCGCGCCCAGCGCCATTTTTTCGCCCTCGGGCCGCCGGAAACGCCCCCTGGCGGCATAGGGTTTGGGTTAGGGTTAGGGTTAGGGTTCGGGTTAGGGTTAGGGTTAGGGTTAGGGTGAGTGTCAGGGTTCGGCCCCGCCCACCGCCCGGGACCTGCCACGCCCCCCCGCCGCCTGGCCACGCCCCCCCGGCGGGCGGGGGCCCCGGCCGGCGGCGCGCGACTTACCTTCCGCGTAGCGGTTCCCGGCGGCCGCTAGGCCCGCGCCCAGCGCCATTTTTTCGCCCTCGGGCCGCCCGGAAACGCCCCCTGGCGGCATAGGATTTGGGTTAGGGTTAGGGTTAGGGTTAGGGTTAGGGTTGGGTTAGTGTTAGGGTTAGGGTTAGGGTGAGGGTCAGGGTGAGTGTCAGGGTTCGGCCCCGCCCACCGCCCGGGACCTGCCACGCCCCCGTCCCGCCCCCAGCCGCCTCCTGGCCACGCCCCCCCGGCGGGCGGGGGCCCCGGCCGGCGGCGCGCGACTTACCTTCCGCGAAGCGGTTCCCGGCGGCCGCTAGGCCCGCGCCCAGCGCCATTTTTTCGCCCTCGGGCCGCTCGGAAACGCCCCCTGGCGGCATAGGGTTTGGGTTAGGGTTAGGGTTAGGGTTAGGGTTAGGGTTGGGTTAGGGTTAGGTGACGTGTCAGGGTTCGGCCCCGCCCACCGCCCGGGACATGCCACGCCCCCGTCCCGCCCCCAGCCGCCTCCTGGCCACGCCCCCCCGGCGGCGGGGGCCCCCGGCGGCGCGCGACTTACCTTCCGCGAAGCGGTTCCCGGCGGCCGCTAGGCCCGCCCAGCGCCATTTTTTCGCCTCGGGCCGCTCGGAAACGCCCCCTGGCGGCATAGGGTTTGGGTTAGGGTTAGGGTTAGGGTTAGGGTTAGGGTTAGGGTTAGGGTAGTGTTAGTGTTAGGGTTAGGGTTAGGGTTTTAGGTTAGGGTTAGGGTTAGGGTTTGGGTTAGGGTTAGGGTTAGGGTTAGGGTTAGGGTTAGGCAAGGGTTAGGGTTAGGTTAGGTTTAGGTTAGGGTTAGGGTTAGTGTTAGGGTTAGGGTTAGGGTGTTGTCAGGGTTCGCCCCGCCCACCGCCCGGGACATGCCACGCCCCCGTCCCGCCCCCAGCCGCCTCCTGGCCACGCCCCCCCGGCGGGCGGGGGCCCCGGCCGGCGGCGCGCGACTTACCTTCCGCGAAGCGGTTCCGGCGGCCGCTAGGCCCGCGCCCAGCGCCATTTTTTCGCCCTCGGGCCGCTCGGAAACGCCCCCTGGCGGCATAGGGTTTGGGTTAGGGTTAGGTTAGGGTTAGGGTTAGGGTTAGTGTTAGGGTTAGGGTTAGGGTTAGGGTGAGTGTCAGGGTTCGGCCCCGCCCACCGCCCGGGACATGCCACCCCCCGTCCCGCCCCCAGCCGCCTCCTGGCCACGCCCCCCCGGCGGGCGGGGCCCCGGCCGGCGGCGCGCGACTTACCTTCCGCGAAGCGGTTCCCGGCGGCCGCTAGGCCCGCGCCCAGCGCCATTTTTTCGCCCTCGGGCCTCGGAAACGCCCCTGCGGCATTAGGGTTTGGGTTCGGTTTAGGGTAGTGTTAGGGTTAGGGTTAGGGTTAGGGTTAGGGTGAGTGTCAGGGTTCGGCCCCGCCCACCCGGGACATGCACGCCCCCGTCCCGCCCCCAGCCGCCTCCTGGCCACGCCCCCCGGCGGGCGGGGGCCCCGGCCGGCGGCGCGCGACTTACCTTCCGCGAAGCGGTTCCCGGCGGCCGCTAGGCCCGCGCACAGCGCATTTTTTCGCCCTCGGGCCGCCCGGGAAACGCCCCTGGCGGCATAGGGTTGGGTAGGGTTAGGGTTAGGGTTAGGGTTAGGGTTGGTTAGGTTGTTAGGTTAGGTTAGGGTTAGGGTTAGGGTTAGGGTTAGGGTGAGTGTCAGGGTTCGGCCCCGCCCACCGCCCGGGACATGCCACGCCCCCGTCCCGCCCCCAGCCGCCTCCTGGCCACGCCCCCCCGGCGGGCGGGGGCCCCGGCCGGCGGCGCGCGACTTACCTTCCGCGAAGCGGTTCCCGGCGGCCGCTAGGCCGCGCCAGCGCCATTTTTTCGCCCTCGGGCCGCCCGGAAACGCCCCCTGGCGGCATAGGGTTTGGGTTAGGGTTAGGGTTAGGGTTAGGGTTAGTGTTAGGGTTAGGGTTAGGGTTAGGGTTAGGGTGAGTGTCAGGGTTCGGCCCCGCCCACCGCCCGGGACTGCCACGCCCCCGTCCCGCCCCCAGCCGCCTCCTGGCCACCCCCCCGGCGGGCGGGGGCCCCGGCCGGCGGCGCGCGACTTACCTTCCGCGAAGCGGTTCCCGGCGGCCGCTAGGCCCGCGCCCAGCGCCATTTTTTCGCCTCGGGCCGCGGAAACGGACGCCCCTGGCGGCATAGGGTTTGGGTTAGGGTTAGGGTTAGGGTTAGGGTAGGGTTAGGGTTATTGTTAGGGTTAGGGTTAGGGTTAGGGTTAGGGTGAGTGTCAGGGTTCGGCCCCGCCCACCGCCCGGGACATGCCACGCCCCCGTCCCGCCCCCAGCCGCCTCCTGGCCACGCCCCCCCGGCGGGCGGGGGCCCCGGCCGGCGGCGCGCGACTTACCTTCCGCGAAGCGGTTCCCGGCGGCCGCTAGGCCCGCGCCCAGCGCCATTTTTTTCGCCCTCGGGCCGCTCGGAAACGCCCCCTGGCGGCATGGGTTTGGGTTAGGGTTAGGGTTAGGGTTAGGGTTAGGGTTAGTGTTAGGGTTAGGGTTAGGGTTAGGGTGAGTGTCAGGGTTCGGCCCCGCCCACCGCCCGGGACATGCCACGCCCCCGTCCCGCCCCCAGCCGCCTCCTGGCCACGTCCCCCGGCGGGCCGGGGCCCCGGCCGGCGGCGCGCGACTTACCTTCCGCGAAGCGGTTCCCGGCGGCCGCTAGGCCCGCGCCCAGCGCCATTTTTTCGCCCTCGGGCCGCCGGAAACGCCCCCTGGCGGCATAGGGTTTGGGTTAGGGTTAGGGTTAGGGTTAGTTAGGGTTAGGGTTAGGGTTAGGGTTAGGGTTAGGGTTAGGGTGAGTGTCAGGGTTCGGCCCCGCCCACCGCCCGGGACTGCCACGCCCCCAGCCGCCTCCTGGCCACGCCCCCCCGGCGGGCGGGGGCCCCGGCCGCGGCGCGCGACTTACCTTCCGCGAAGCGGTTCCCGGCGGCCGCTAGGCCCGCGCCCAGCGCCATTTTTCGCCCTCGGGCCGCCCGGAAACGCCCCCTGGCGGCATCGGTTTGGGTTAGGGTTAGGGTTGGGTTAGGGTTAGGGTTAGGGTTAGGTTAGGGTTAGGGTTAGGGTTAGGGTAGGTGAGTGTCAGGGTTCGGCCCCGCCCACCGCCCGGGACATGCCACGCCCCCGTCCCCCCCAGCCGCCTCCTGGCCACCCCCCCGGCGGGCGGGGGCCCCGGCCGGCGGCGCGCGACTTACCTTCCGCGAAGCGGTTCCCGGCGGCCGCTAGGCCCGCGCCCAGCGCCATTTTTTCGCCCTCGGGCCGCCTCGGAAACGCCCCCTGGCGGCATAGGGTTTGGGTTAGGGTTAGGGTTAGGGTTAGGGTTAGGGTTAGGGTTCGGGTTAGGGTTAGGGTTAGGGTTAGGGTGAGTGTCAGGGTTCGGCCCCGCCCACCGCCCGGGACCTGCCACGCCCCCAGCCGCCTCCTGGCCACGCCCCCCCGGCGGGCGGGGGCCCCGGCCGGCGGCGCGCGACTTACCTTCCGCGAAGCGGTTCCCGGCGGCCGCTAGGCCCGCGCCCAGCGCCATTTTTTCGCCCTCGGCCGCCCGGAAACGCCCCCTGGCGGCATTGGGTTAGGGTTAGGGTTAGGGTTAGGGTTAGGGTAGGGTTAGGGTTAGGGTTAGTTAGGGTTAGGGTTAGGGTTAGGGTTGGGTTAGGGTGAGTGTCAGGGTTCGGCCCCGCCCACCGCCCGGGACATGCCACGCCCCCGTCCCGCCCCCAGCCGCCTCCTGGCCACGCCCCCCCGGCGGGCGGGGGCCCCGGCCGGCGGCGCGCGACTTACCTTCCGCGAAGCGGTTCCCGGCGGCCGCTAGGCCCGCGCCCAGCGCCATTTTTTCGCCCTCGGGCCGCTCGGAAACGCCCCCTGGCGGCATAGGGTTTGGGTTAGGGTTAGGGGGGTTAGGGTTTAGGGTTGGTTAGGGTTAGGTTAGGGTTAGGGTTAGGGTTAGGGTGAGTGTCAGGGTTCGGCCCCGCCCACCGCCCGGGACATGCCACGCCCCCGTCCCGCCCCCAGCCGCCTCCTGGCCACGCCCCCCGGCGGGCGGGGGCCCCGGCCGGCGGCGCGCGACTTACCTTCCGCGAAGCGGTTCCCGGCGGCCGCTAGGCCCGCGCCCAGCGCCATTTTTCGCCTCGGGCGCTCGGAAACGCCCCCTGGCGGCATAGGGTTGGGTTAGGGTTAGGTTGTTAGGGTTAGGGTTAGGGTTAGGGTTAGGGTGAGGTTCAGGGTTAGGCCCCGTACGCCCGTGACATGCCACGCCCCCGTCCCCCCCCAGCCCCGCCTCCTGGCCACGCCCCCCCGGCGGGGGGGGCCCCGGCCGGCGGCGCGCGACTTACCTTCCGCGAAGCGGTTCCCGGCGGCCGCTAGGCCCGCGCCCAGCGCCATTTTTTCGCCCTCGGGCCGCCCGGAAACGCCCCCTGGCGGCATAGGGTGGGTTGGGTTAGGGTTAGGGTTAGGGTTCGGGTTAGGGTTAGGGTTAGGGTTAGGGTTAGGGTTACGGTTAGGGTTAGGGTTAGGGTTAGGGTTAGGGTGAGTGTCAGGGTTCGGCCCCGCCCACCGCCCGGGACATGCCACGCCCCCGTCCCGCCCCAGCCGCCTCCTGGCCACGCCCCCCGGCGGGCGGGGGCCCCGGCCGGCGGCGCGCGTCTTACCTTCCGCGAAGCGGTTCCCGGCGGCCGCTAGGCCCGCGCCCAGCGCCATTTTTTCGCCCTCGGGCCGCCCGGAAACGCCCCCTGGCGGCATAGGGTTTGGGTTA
>NW_022142295.1:47500-50000 GCF_007565055.1 Rhinopithecus roxellana | reverse complement strand
TGTCCCGGGCGGTGGGCGGGGCCGAACCCTGACACTCACCCTAACCCTAACCCTAACCCTAACCCTAACACTAACCCTAACCCTAACCCTAACCCTAACCCTAACCCAAACCCTATGCCGCCAGGGGGCGTTTCCGGGCGGCCCGAGGGCGAAAAAATGGCGCTGGGCGCGGGCCTAGCGGCCGCCGGGAACCGCTTCGCGGAAGGTAAGTCGCGCGCCGCCGGCCGGGGCCCCCGCCCGCCGGGGGGGCGTGGCCAGGAGGCGGCTGGGGGCGGGACGGGGGCGTGGCATGTCCCGGGCGGTGGGCGGGGCCGAACCCTGACACTCACCCTAACCCTAACCCTAACCCTGACCCTGACCCTGACCCTGACCCTAACCCTAACCCTAACCCTAACCCTAACCCTAACCCAAACCCTATGCCGCCAGGGGGCGTTTCCGGGCGGCCCGAGGGCGAAAAAATGGCGCTGGGCGCGGGCCTAGCGGCCGCCGGGAACCGCTTCGCGGAAGGTAAGTCGCGCGCCGCCGGCCGGGGCCCCCGCCCGCCGGGGGGGCGTGGCCAGGAGGCGGCTGGGGGCGGGACGGGGGCGTGGCATGTCCCGGGCGGTGGGCGGGGCCGAACCCTGACACTCACCCTAACCCTAACCCTAACCCTAACCCTAACCCTAACACTAACCCTAACCCTAACCCTAACCCTAACCCTAACCCAAACCCTATGCCGCCAGGGGGCGTTTCCGGGCGGCCCGAGGGCGAAAAAATGGCGCTGGGCGCGGGGCCTAGCGGCCGCCGGGAACCGCTTCGCGGAAGGTGAGTCGCGCGCCGCCGGCCGGGGCCCCCGCCCGCCGGGGGGGCGTGGCCAGGAGGCGGCTGGGGGCGGGACGGGGGCGTGGCATGTCCCGGGCGGTGGGCGGGGCCGAACCCTGACATTCACCCTAACCCTAACCCTAACCCTGACCCTGACCCTGACCCTGACCCTGACCCTAACCCTAACCCTAACACTAACCCTAACCCTAACCCCTAACCCAAACCCTATGCCGCCAGGGGGCGTTTCCGGGCGGCCCGAGGGCGAAAAAATGGCGCTGGCGCGGGCCTAGCGGCCGCCGGGAACCGCTTCGCGGAAGGTAAGTCGCGCGCCGCCGGCCGGGGCCCCCGCCCGCCGGGGGGGCGTGGCCAGGAGGCGGCTGGGGGCGGGACGGGGGCGTGGCATGTCCCGGGCGGTGGGCGGGGCCGAACCCTGACACTCACCCTAACCCTAACCCTAACCCGACCCCTAACCCTAACCCTAACCCCTAACCCTAACCCTAACCCTAACCCTAACCCTAAACCCTAACCCTAACCCTAACCCTAACCCTAACCCCTAACCCTAACCCTAACCCTAACCCTAACCCTAACCCTAACCCCTAACCCTAACCCTAACCCTAACCCTAACCCTAACCCTAAACCCTAACCCTACCCTAACCCTAACCCTAACCCTAACCCAACCCTATGCCGCCAGGGGGCGTTTCCGAGGCGGCCCGAGGGCGAAAAAATGGCGCTGGGCGCGGGCCTAGCGGCCGCCGGGAACCGCTTCGCGGAAGGTAAGTCGCGCGCCGCCGGCCGGGGCCCCCGCCCGCCGGGGGGGCGTGGCCAGGAGGCGGCTGGGGGCGGGACGGGGGCGTGGCATGTCCCGGGCGGTGGGCGGGGCCGAACCCTGACACTCACCTACCCTAACCCTAACCCTAACCCTAACCCTAACCCTAACCCTAACACTAACCCTAACCCTAAACCCTAACCCTAACCCAAACCCTATGGCCGCCAGGGGGCGTTTCCGGGCGGCCCGAGGGCGAAAAAATGGCGCTGGGCGCGGGCCTAGCGGCCGCCGGGAACCGCTTCGCGGAAGGTAAGTCGCGCGCCGCCGGCCGGGGCCCCCGCCCGCCGGGGGGGCGTGGCCAGGAGGCGACTGGGGGCGGGACGGGGGGCGTGGCATGTCCCGGGCGGTGGGCGGGGCCGAACCCTGACACTCACCCTAACCCTAACCCTAACCCTGACCCTGACCCTGACCCTGACCCTAACCCTAACCCTAACCCTAAACCTAACCCTAACCTAACCCTAACCCAAACCCTATGCCGCCAGGGGGCGTTTCCGGGCGGCCCGAGGGCGAAAAAATGGCGCTGGGCGCGGGCCTAGCGGCCGCCGGGAACCGCTTCGCGGAAGGTTGAGTCGCGCGCCGCCGGCCGGGGCCCCCGCCCGCCGGGGGGGCGTGGCCAGGAGGCGGCTGGGGCGGGACGGGGCGTGGCATGTCCCGGGCGGTGGGCGGGGGCCGAACCCTGACACTACCTAAACCCTAAACCCTAACCCTAACCCTAACCCTAACCCTAACCCTAACCCTAAACCCTAACCTAACCCAAACCTAACCCCTAACCCCTAACCCTAACCCTAACCTACCCTAACCCTAACCCTAACCCTAACCCTAACCCTAACCCTAACCCTAACCCTAACCCTAACCCTAACCCTCACCCTCACC
>NW_022142295.1:35000-37500 GCF_007565055.1 Rhinopithecus roxellana | reverse complement strand
GGCGGGACGGGGGCGTGGCATGTCCCGGGCGGTGGGCGGGGCCGAACCCTGACACTCACCCTAACCCTAACCCTAACCCTAACCCTAACCCTAACACTAACCCTAACCCTAACCCTAACCCTAACCCTAACCCTAACCCAAACCCTATGCCGCCAGGGGGCGTTTCCGGGCGGCCCGAGGGCGAAAAAATGGCGCTGGGCGCGGGCCTAGCGGCCGCCGGGAACCGCTTCGCGGAAGGTGAGTCGCGCGCCGCCGGCCGGGGCCCCCGCCCGCCGGGGGGGCGTGGCCAGGAGGCGGCTGGGGGCGGGACGGGGGCGTGGCATGTCCCGGGCGGTGGGCGGGGCCGAACCCTGACATTCACCCTAACCCTAACCCTAACCCTGACCCTGACCCTGACCCTGACCCTGACCCTAACCCTAACCCTAACACTAACCCTAACCCTAACCCCTAACCCAAACCCTATGCCGCCAGGGGGCGTTTCCGGGCGGCCCGAGGGCGAAAAAATGGCGCTGGGCGCGGGCCTAGCGGCCGCCGGGAACCGCTTCGCGGAAGGTAAGTCGCGCGCCGACGGCCGGGGCCCCCGCCCGCCGGGGGGGGCGTGGCCAGGAGGCGGCTGGGGGCGGGACGGGGGCGTGGCATGTCCCGGGCGGTGGGCGGGGCCGAACCCTGACACTCACCCTAACCCTAACCCTAACCCTGACCCTGACCCTGACCCTGACCCTAACCCTAACCCTAACCCTAACCCTAACCCTAACCCAAACCCTATGCCGCCAGGGGGCGTTTCCGGGCGGCCCGAGGGCGAAAAAATGGCGCTGGGCGCGGGCCTAGCGGCCGCCGGGAACCGCTTCGCGGAAGGTGAGTCGCGCGCCGCCGGCCGGGGCCCCCGCCCGCTGGGGGGGCGTGGCCAGGAGGCGGCTGGGGGCGGGACGGGGGCGTGGCATGTCCCGGGCGGTGGGCGGGGCCGAACCCTGACACTCACCCTAACCCTAACCCTAACCCTAACCCTAACCCTAACCCTAACCCTAACCCCTAACCCTAACCCTAACCCTAACCCTAACCCTAACCCTAAACCCTAACCCTAACCCTAACCCTAACCCTAACCCTAACCCTAACCCCTAACCCTAACCCTAACCCTAACCCTAACCCTAACCCCTAACCCCTAACCCTAACCCTAACCCTAACCCTAACCCTAACCCTAACCCTAACCCTAACCCTAACCCTAACCCTCACCCTAACCCTAACCCTAACCCTATGCCGCCAGGGGGCGTTTCCGGGCGGCCCGAGGGCGAAAAAATGGCGCTGGGCGCGGGCCTAGCGGCCGCCGGGAACCGCTTCGCGGAAGGTAAGTCGCGCGCCGCCGGCCGGGGCCCCCGCCCGCCGGGGGGGCGTGGCCAGGAGGCGACTGGGGGCGGGACGGGGGCGTGGCATGTCCCGGGCGGTGGGCGGGGCCGAACCCTGACACTCACCCTAACCCTAACCCTAACCCTAACCCTAACACTAACCCTAACCCTAACCCTAACCCTAACCCTAACCCAAACCCTATGCCGCCAGGGGGCGTTTCCGGGCGGCCCGAGGGCGAAAAAATGGCGCTGGGCGCGGGCCTAGCGGCCGCCGGGAACCGCTTCGCGGAAGGTAAGTCGCGCGCCGCCGGCCGGGGCCCCCGCCCGCCGGGGGGGCGTGGCCAGGAGGCGGCTGGGGGCGGGACGGGGGCGTGGCATGTCCCGGGCGGTGGGCGGGGCCGAACCCTGACACTCACCCTAACCCTAACCCTAACCCTGACCCTGACCCTGACCCTGACCCTAACCCTAACCCTAACCCTAACCCTAACCCTAACCCAAACCCTATGCCGCCAGGGGGCGTTTCCGGGCGGCCCGAGGGCGAAAAAATGGCGCTGGGCGCGGGCCTAGCGGCCGCCGGGAACCGCTTCGCGGAAGGTAAGTCGCGCGCCGCCGGCCGGGGCCCCCGCCCGCCGGGGGGGCGTGGCCAGGAGGCGGCTGGGGGCGGGACGGGGGCGTGGCATGTCCCGGGCGGTGGGCGGGGCCGAACCCTGACACTCACCCTAACCCTAACCCTAACCCTAACCCTAACCCTAACACTAACCCTAACCCTAACCCTAACCCTAACCCTAACCCTAACCCAAACCCTATGCCGCCAGGGGGCGTTTCCGGGCGGCCCGAGGGCGAAAAAATGGCGCTGGGCGCGGGCCTAGCGGCCGCCGGGAACCGCTTCGCGGAAGGTGAGTCGCGCGCCGCCGGCCGGGGCCCCCGCCCGCCGGGGGGCGTGGCCAGGAGGCGGCTGGGGGCGGGACGGGGGCGTGGCATGTCCCGGGCGGTGGGCGGGGCCGAACCCTGACATTCACCCTAACCCTAACCCTAACCCTGACCCTGACCCTGACCCTGACCCTGACCCTAACCCTAACCCTAACACTAACCCTAACCCTAACCCCTAACCCAAACCCTATGCCGCCAGGGGGCGTTTCCGGGCGGCCCGAGGGCGAAAA
>NW_022142295.1:0-17500 GCF_007565055.1 Rhinopithecus roxellana | reverse complement strand
GCCTAGCGGCCGCCGGGAACCGCTTCGCGGAAGGTGAGTCGCGCGCCGCCGGCCGGGGCCCCCGCCCGCCGGGGGGGCGTGGCCAGGAGGCGGCTGGGGGCGGGACGGGGGCGTGGCATGTCCCGGGCGGTGGGCGGGGCCGAACCCTGACACTCACCCTAACCCTAACCCTAACCCTAACCCTAACCCTAACCCTAACCCTAAACCCTAACCCTAACCCTAACCCTAACCCTAACCCTACCCTAACCCTAACCCTAACCCTAACCCTACCCCTACCCTAACCCTAACCCTAACCCTAACCCTAACCCTAAACCCTAACCCTAACCCTAACCCTAACCCTAACCCTAAACCCTAACCCTAACCCTAACCCTAACCCTAACCCTAACCCTAACTATTTTACATATATGATTATGCACGAATAAAATTAATTATTAATATTAATGTCATTTAACAATATTATCAGTTCTTAATATTCATCATCATTTTATTACCAACATCTCTTAGTATTGATTTAAGCAACATTAATTGCTGATATTATTATTTTAATATTAATAGGGATTTTACTATTAATTATTAATACTAATCGTTAACACTTTTAACCGGTATTAATTTTTACTATCTTTATTGTGATTATTAATATCGATGATTATTAATTTTTATATTTATTAATAATAGATTTGTTCCTGATATCCGGCGGGGAGAGGATGATGATATTACTCCTAACATCGAAGAAAGTGTACACCCCTCAATGATGTTATTCCTGATTGCCAGGGGGTAGAGTATAACATTATTGAACCTGCCCGCTGGACCGGAATCCCAACATAGCAACGAATGGTCAGCCACGTGGTGATATTGAACCTAATATTCACGGAAGAAGCATATGATATTACTCCCAATATCGCAGGGAGGGTACAGATCTTCTGTGATATTGTTCTTAGTATCCGGAGGGGGAGAGCATGATATGATACGCCCCTTGCGATACTGAGAGTAATACCATCCACTCGCACCCTGGATAGAAGGAACAAGATGACCGAAGGGATGCACACACACTGCGGTAGTTTCAATAATATCATCTTCTAACCCTGGCTATAAGGAATAACATCACAGAGGAGTGTACACTTTCTGCAACATTGGGAGTAATATCTTCTCCCCGCTGGATATCAGGAACAAGTATATTAATTATTAATATTAATAAAAATGATAAAAATTAAAAGTAATCACCGATACTAAAAATGACAATCAAGATAGTAAATATACACAATGGTTAAAAATGATAACGATTAGTATTAATAATTAATAATATGAACACTATTAATAATGAAAAATGATATCAACAATTAATGTTACTTAAAGAAATATTGAGTGACGCTGCCAATAAATTATTACTTACTATTAATAATTAATAATATTGATAACTGATATTAATATTAAAAATGAATCTTTGGCATCCCTCATCTATATAAAATAATTATTAAACATTAATGGTAAAATATTAATTGACAGTATTAGTGATAAATATTAAAATCGATATTAGATGATTAATAATGAATTCTACCATTGTTCCCTGAGCAATGCACTGAAAGTGTACACGCCTCTGTGAAAGAGATCATTATTTCCAGAGGGTGAGATGATAATACCCACAATACCCTAAACAGGCAGTGAGTCCACCATGACTCTCAATAGCCGAGGGGGGGAGAGGGGGCGGCTATTGGTCCCCACCAGGCGGGGGGTGAGGGCACCCCCCTGCCAGGTGGCTCCCAATAGCTGAGGGGGGGAGAGGGGGCGGCTATCGGTCCCCACCAGGCGGGGGGTGAGGGCACCCCCCTGCCAGGTGGCTCCCAATAGCCGAGGGGGGGAGAGGGGGCGGCTATCGGTCCCCACCAGGAGGGGGGTGAGGGCACCCCCCTGCCAGGTGGCTCCAATAGCCGAGGGGGGGAGAGGGGGCGGCTATCGGTCCCACCAGGCGGGGGGTGAGGGCACCCCCCTGCCCAGGTGGCTCCCAATAGCCGAGGGGGGGAGAGGGGGCGGCTATCGGTCCCACCAGGCGGGGGGTGAGGGCACCCCCCTGCCAGGTGGCTCCCAATAGCCGAGGGGGGAGAGGGGGCGGCTATCGTCCCCACCAGGCGGGGGGTGAGGGCACCCCCCTGCCAGGTGGCTCCCAATAGCCGAGGGGGGGGAGAGGGGGCGGCTATTGGTCCCCACCAGGCGGGGGGTGAGGGCACCCCCCTGCAGGTGGCTCCCAATAGCCGAGGGGGGAGAGGGGGCGGCTATCGGTCCCCCACCAGGCGGGGGGTGAGGGCACCCCCCATGCCAGGTGGCTCCCAATAGCCGAGGGGGGAGAGGGGGGCGGCTATCGGTCCCCACCAGGCGGGGGTGAGGGCACCCCCCTGCCAGGTGGCTCCCAATAGCCGAGGGGGGGAGAGGGGGCGGCTATCGGTCCCCACCAGGCGGGGGGTGAGGGCAACCCCCCGCCAGGTGGCTCCCAATAGCCGAGGGGGGGAGAGGGGGCGGCTATCGGTCCCCACCAGGCGGGGGGTGAGGGCACCCCCCTGCCAGGTGGCTCCCAATAGCCGAGGGGGGGAGAGGGGGCGGCTATCGGTCCCCACCAGGCGGGGGGTGAGGGCACCCCCCTGCCAGGTGGCTCCCAATAGCCGAGGGGGGGAGAGGGGGCGGCTATCGGTCCCCACCAGGCGGGGGGTGAGGGCACCCCCCTGCCAGGTGGCTCCCAATAGCCGAGGGGGGGAGAGGGGGCGGCTATCGGTCCCCACCAGGCGGGGGGTGAGGGCACCCCCCTGCCAGGTGGCTCCCAATAGCCGAGGGGGGGAGAGGGGGCGGCTATCGGTCCCCACCAGGCGGGGGGTGAGGGCACCCCCCTGCCAGGTGGCTCCCAATAGCCGAGGGGGGGAGAGGGGGCGGCTATCGGTCCCCACCAGGCGGGGGGTGAGGGCACCCCCCTGCCAGGTGGCTCCCAATAGCCGAGGGGGGGAGAGGGGGCGGCTATCGGTCCCCACCAGGCGGGGGGTGAGGGCACCCCCCTGCCAGGTGGCTCCCAATAGCCGAGGGGGGGAGAGGGGGCGGCTATTGGTCCCCACCAGGCGGGGGGTGAGGGCACCCCCCTGCCAGGTGGCTCCCAATAGCCGAGGGGGGGAGAGGGGGCGGCTATTGGTCCCCACCAGGCGGGGGGTGAGGGCACCCCCCTGCCAGGTGGCTCCCAATAGCCGAGGGGGGGAGAGGGGGCGGCTATTGGTCCCCACCAGGCGGGGGGTGAGGGCACCCCCCTGCCAGGTGGCTCCCAATAGCCGAGGGGGGGAGAGGGGGCGGCTATTGGTCCCCACCAGGCGGGGGGTGAGGGCACCCCCCTGCCAGGTGGCTCCCAATAGCCGAGGGGGGGAGAGGGGGCGGCTATTGGTCCCCACCAGGCGGGGGGTGAGGGCACCCCCCTGCCAGGTGGCTCCCAATAGCCGAGGGGGGGAGAGGGGCGGCACACTTTCTGCCATATTGAGAGTTTCATCATCTTCTGTGCCTTGGAATATTAATTACCATATCACGGGGGGAGCGTGTCCATTTTTTGCAATATTTGGAATGAAATTATCCTCTCTCCCCCTGCAAATTAGGAAATATATCACAGAGTGCGTGTTCACCTCTTGCGATATGGGGATTAATACCACCTTCTCCGGTTCCAGTTATCCGGAAGAGTATCACACGGGGGTGTACAGTGTCTGCAATCCTGGGAGTCATATGAACCTGTCGGCCTTGAGATATTAAGAAGAATATCACAGGGTCGATATTCACCCCCTCCCGTATTTTGCGTAATATTAGCCTGTCCTCTCCATGGATATTAGGAACAATATCTCAGGCAGGGTGTACGCCTCCTCTTCTATGGGGAGTCATATCATCCTCTCCCTTCCAGGATATTAATAACAATATCACCGGGCGGGTGAACACAGCCTGCGATACTGGAGTTATTATCATCCTCTCCCCCTCCCGATACTAGGAACCATATCATGGAAGAGCTGTACCCTCCCTGGGATATTGGCAGTAATATCATACACTTCTTCCGTGAATACTAGGAGCAACATCACCAGGTGGTTGTCCATTCGTTGCTGTATTGGGAGTCATGTCATACTCTTTCCCCCTAGATATTAGGATCAGTGTCACAGCGTGAGTGTACACCTACTGCGATATTAAAACTAATATCATGCTCTCCGTCCCTGGATATTAGGAACGACATCACAGGTAGGTGTACACCCCTTGCGGTATTACAAGTAATAGTATGATTAAGTATTAATCATAAATGATCGTTTTTAATAAATAATAAATACCAATGACACTATTAATTATATATATATATATTAATACCATTAATTATTATGGAGAGCTATTTTACATATATGATTATGCACGCTTAAAATTAATTATTAATATTAATGTCATTTAACAATATTTTCAGTTCTTAATATTCATCATCATTTTATTACCAACATCTCTTAGTATTGATTTAAGCAACATTAATTGCTGATATTATTATTTTATTATTAATAGGGATTTTACTATTAATTATTAATACTAATCGTTAACACTTTTAACCGGCATTAATTTTTACTATCTTTATTGTGATTATTAATATCGATGATTATTAATTTTTATTACATTTATTAATATTAATAATTAATAGATTTGTTCCTGATATCCGGCGGGAGGGGATGATATTACTCCCAACATTGAACAGAGTGTACGCCCCGCGGGCCTGGCGGGAAGCAGTGGGTCAGAGCTGCTGACAAACCTCACGTGGACCCCAGATCGCTGTCTCTGTGGGTTGGGTTTGGGAATTGGAGAGGAGGCCGCATGATTGGTAACGTGAAGACAGCACGGCCTGGCTGGAGGAGCGGGAAGCTGCGTCACGTTTACTGAGGACACACATCTCCTGCCCGCTGGACCGGACTCCCAACATAGCAACGAATGGTCAGCCACGTGGTGATATTGAACCTAATATTCACGGAAGAAGCATATGATATTACTCCCAATATCGCAGGGAGGGTACAGATCTTCTGTGATATTGTTCTTAGTATCCGGAGGGGGAGAGCATGAAATGATACGCCCCTTGCGATCCTGAGAGTAATACCATCCACTCGTACCCTGGATAGAAGGAACAAGATGATCGAAGGGATGCACACACACTGCGGTAGTTTCAATAATATCATCTTCTAACACTGGCTATAAGGAATAACATCACAGAGGAGTGTACACTTTCTGCAACATTGGGAGTAATATCTTCTCCCCGCCGGATATCAGGAACAAGTATATTAATTATTAATATTAATAAAAATAATAAAAATTAAAAGTAATCACCGATACTAAAAATGACAATCAAGATACTAAATATACACACTGGTTAAAAATGATAACGATTAGTATTAATAATTAATAATATGAACACTTAATAATGAAAAATGATATCAACAATTAATGTTACTTAAAGAAATATTGAGTGACGCTGCCAATAAACTATTATTAATATTAATAATTAATAATATTGATAACTGATATTAATATTAAAAATGAATTTTTGGCATCCCTCATCTATATCAAACAATTATTAAAAATTAATGGTAAAATATTAATTGACAGTATTAGTGATAAATATTAAAATCGATATTAGATGTTTAATAATTAATTATACCATTGTTCCCTGAGCAATACACTGAAAGTGTACACGTCTCTGTGAAAGAGATCATTATTTCCAGAGGGTGAGATGATAATACCCACATTACCCTAAACAGGCAGTGAGTCCACCATGACTCCCAATAGCCGCCACTCGCAAGCTGGATAGAAGGAACAAGATGATCGAAGGGATGCACACATATTGCGGTAGTTTCCATAATATCATCTTCTAACCCTGGCTATAAGGAATAACATCACAGAGGAGCGTACACTTTCTGCAACATTGGGAGTAATATCCTCTCCCCGCCGGATATCAGGAACCAGTATATTAATTATTAAAATTAATAAAAATAATAAAAATTAAAAGTAATCACCCATACTAAAAATGACAATCAAGATACTAAATATACACACTGGTTAAAAATGATAACGATTAGAATTAATAATTAATAATATGAACACTATTAATAATGAAAAATGATATCAACAATTAATGTTACTTAAAGAAATATTGAGTGACGCTGCCAATAAACTATTAATTAATATTAAAAATTAATAATATTGATAACTGATATTAATATTAAAAATGAATTTTTGGCATCCCTCATCTATATCAAATAATTATTAAAAATTAATGGTAAAATATTAATTGACAGTATTAGTGATAAATATTAAAATCGATATTAGATGTATAATAATTAATTATACCATTGTTCCCTGAGCAATACACTGAAAGTGCACACGCCTCTGTGAAAGAGATCATTATTTCCAGAGGGTGAGATGATAATACCCACAATACCCTAAACAGGCAGTGAGTCCACCATGACTGCCAAAGCCGAGGGGGGGAGAGGGGGCGGCTATTGGTCCCCACCAGGCGGGGGGTGAGGGCACCCCCCTGCCAGGTGGCTCCCAATAGCCGAGGGGGGGAGAGGGGGCGGCTATTGGTCCCCACCAGGCGGGGGGTGAGGGCACCCCCCTGCCAGGTGGCTCCCAATAGCCGAGGGGGGGAGAGGGGGCGGCTATTGGTCCCCACCAGGCGGGGGGTGAGGGCACCCCCCTGCCAGGTGGCTCCCAATAGCCGAGGGGGGGAGAGGGGGCGGCTATTGGTCCCCACCAGGCGGGGGGTGAGGGCACCCCCCTGCCAGGTGGCTCCCAATAGCCGAGGGGGGGAGAGGGGGCGGCTATTGGTCCCCACCAGGCGGGGGGTGAGGGCACCCCCCTGCCAGGTGGCTCCCAATAGCCGAGGGGGGGAGAGGGGGCGGCTATTGGTCCCCACCAGGCGGGGGGTGAGGGCACCCCCCTGCCAGGTGGCTCCCAATAGCCGAGGGGGGGAGAGGGGGCGGCTATTGGTCCCCACCAGGCGGGGGGTGAGGGCACCCCCCTGCCAGGTGGCTCCCAATAGCCGAGGGGGGGAGAGGGGGCGGCTATTGGTCCCCACCAGGCGGGGGGTGAGGGCACCCCCCTGCCAGGTGGCTCCCAATAGCCGAGGGGGGGAGAGGGGGCGGCTATTGGTCCCCACCAGGCGGGGGGTGAGGGCACCCCCCTGCCAGGTGGCTCCCAATAGCCGAGGGGGGGAGAGGGGGCGGCTATTGGTCCCCACCAGGCGGGGGGTGAGGGCACCCCCCTGCCAGGTGGCTCCCAATAGCCGAGGGGGGGAGAGGGGGCGGCTATTGGTCCCCACCAGGCGGGGGGTGAGGGCACCCCCCTGCCAGGTGGCTCCCAATAGCCGAGGGGGGGAGAGGGGGCGGCTATTGGTCCCCACCAGGCGGGGGGTGAGGGCACCCCCCTGCCAGGTGGCTCCCAATAGCCGAGGGGGGGAGAGGGGGCGGCTATTGGTCCCCACCAGGCGGGGGGTGAGGGCACCCCCCTGCCAGGTGGCTCCCAATAGCCGAGGGGGGGAGAGGGGGCGGCTATTGGTCCCCACCAGGCGGGGGGTGAGGGCACCCCCCTGCCAGGTGGCTCCCAATAGCCGAGGGGGGGAGAGGGGGCGGCTATTGGTCCCCACCAGGCGGGGGGTGAGGGCACCCCCCTGCCAGGTGGCTCCCAATAGCCGAGGGGGGGAGAGGGGGCGGCTATTGGTCCCCACCAGGCGGGGGGTGAGGGCACCCCCCTGCCAGGTGGCTCCCAATAGCCGAGGGGGGGAGAGGGGGCGGCTATTGGTCCCCACCAGGCGGGGGGTGAGGGCACCCCCCTGCCAGGTGGCTCCCAATAGCCGAGGGGGGGAGAGGGGGCGGCTATTGGTCCCCACCAGGCGGGGGGTGAGGGCACCCCCCTGCCAGGTGGCTCCCAATAGCCGAGGGGGGGAGAGGGGGCGGCTATTGGTCCCCACCAGGCGGGGGGTGAGGGCACCCCCCTGCCAGGTGGCTCCCAATAGCCGAGGGGGGGAGAGGGGGCGGCTATTGGTCCCCACCAGGCGGGGGGTGAGGGCACCCCCCTGCCAGGTGGCTCCCAATAGCCGAGGGGGGGAGAGGGGGCGGCTATTGGTCCCCACCAGGCGGGGGGTGAGGGCACCCCCCTGCCAGGTGGCTCCCAATAGCCGAGGGGGGGAGAGGGGGCGGCTATTGGTCCCCACCAGGCGGGGGGTGAGGGCACCCCCCTGCCAGGTGGCTCCCAATAGCCGAGGGGGGGAGAGGGGGCGGCTATTGGTCCCCACCAGGCGGGGGGTGAGGGCACCCCCCTGCCAGGTGGCTCCCAATAGCCGAGGGGGGGAGAGGGGGCGGCTATTGGTCCCCACCAGGCGGGGGGTGAGGGCACCCCCCTGCCAGGTGGCTCCCAATAGCCGAGGGGGGGAGAGGGGGCGGCTATTGGTCCCCACCAGGCGGGGGGTGAGGGCACCCCCCTGCCAGGTGGCTCCCAATAGCCGAGGGGGGGAGAGGGGGCGGCTATTGGTCCCCACCAGGCGGGGGGTGAGGGCACCCCCCTGCCAGGTGGCTCCCAATAGCCGAGGGGGGGAGAGGGGGCGGCTATTGGTCCCCACCAGGCGGGGGGTGAGGGCACCCCCCTGCCAGGTGGCTCCCAATAGCCGAGGGGGGGAGAGGGGGCGGCTATTGGTCCCCACCAGGCGGGGGGTGAGGGCACCCCCCTGCCAGGTGGCTCCCAATAGCCGAGGGGGGGAGAGGGGGCGGCTATTGGTCCCCACCAGGCGGGGGGTGAGGGCACCCCCCTGCCAGGTGGCTCCCAATAGCCGAGGGGGGGAGAGGGGGCGGCTATTGGTCCCCACCAGGCGGGGGGTGAGGGCACCCCCCTGCCAGGTGGCTCCCAATAGCCGAGGGGGGGAGAGGGGGCGGCTATTGGTCCCCACCAGGCGGGGGGTGAGGGCACCCCCCTGCCAGGTGGCTCCCAATAGCCGAGGGGGGGAGAGGGGGCGGCTATTGGTCCCCACCAGGCGGGGGGTGAGGGCACCCCCCTGCCAGGTGGCTCCCAATAGCCGAGGGGGGGAGAGGGGGCGGCTATTGGTCCCCACCAGGCGGGGGGTGAGGGCACCCCCCTGCCAGGTGGCTCCCAATAGCCGAGGGGGGGAGAGGGGGCGGCTATTGGTCCCCACCAGGCGGGGGGTGAGGGCACCCCCCTGCCAGGTGGCTCCCAATAGCCGAGGGGGGGAGAGGGGGCGGCTATTGGTCCCCACCAGGCGGGGGGTGAGGGCACCCCCCTGCCAGGTGGCTCCCAATAGCCGAGGGGGGGAGAGGGGGCGGCTATTGGTCCCCACCAGGCGGGGGGTGAGGGCACCCCCCTGCCAGGTGGCTCCCAATAGCCGAGGGGGGGAGAGGGGGCGGCTATTGGTCCCCACCAGGCGGGGGGTGAGGGCACCCCCCTGCCAGGTGGCTCCCAATAGCCGAGGGGGGGAGAGGGGGCGGCTATTGGTCCCCACCAGGCGGGGGGTGAGGGCACCCCCCTGCCAGGTGGCTCCCAATAGCCGAGGGGGGGAGAGGGGGCGGCTATTGGTCCCCACCAGGCGGGGGGTGAGGGCACCCCCCTGCCAGGTGGCTCCCAATAGCCGAGGGGGGGAGAGGGGGCGGCTATTGGTCCCCACCAGGCGGGGGGTGAGGGCACCCCCCTGCCAGGTGGCTCCCAATAGCCGAGGGGGGGAGAGGGGGCGGCTATTGGTCCCCACCAGGCGGGGGGTGAGGGCACCCCCCTGCCAGGTGGCTCCCAATAGCCGAGGGGGGGAGAGGGGGCGGCTATTGGTCCCCACCAGGCGGGGGGTGAGGGCACCCCCCTGCCAGGTGGCTCCCAATAGCCGAGGGGGGGAGAGGGGGCGGCTATTGGTCCCCACCAGGCGGGGGGTGAGGGCACCCCCCTGCCAGGTGGCTCCCAATAGCCGAGGGGGGGAGAGGGGGCGGCTATTGGTCCCCACCAGGCGGGGGGTGAGGGCACCCCCCTGCCAGGTGGCTCCCAATAGCCGAGGGGGGGAGAGGGGGCGGCTATTGGTCCCCACCAGGCGGGGGGTGAGGGCACCCCCCTGCCAGGTGGCTCCCAATAGCCGAGGGGGGGAGAGGGGGCGGCTATTGGTCCCCACCAGGCGGGGGGTGAGGGCACCCCCCTGCCAGGTGGCTCCCAATAGCCGAGGGGGGGAGAGGGGGCGGCTATTGGTCCCCACCAGGCGGGGGGTGAGGGCACCCCCCTGCCAGGTGGCTCCCAATAGCCGAGGGGGGGAGAGGGGGCGGCTATTGGTCCCCACCAGGCGGGGGGTGAGGGCACCCCCCTGCCAGGTGGCTCCCAATAGCCGAGGGGGGGAGAGGGGGCGGCTATTGGTCCCCACCAGGCGGGGGGTGAGGGCACCCCCCTGCCAGGTGGCTCCCAATAGCCGAGGGGGGGAGAGGGGGCGGCTATTGGTCCCCACCAGGCGGGGGGTGAGGGCACCCCCCTGCCAGGTGGCTCCCAATAGCCGAGGGGGGGAGAGGGGGCGGCTATTGGTCCCCACCAGGCGGGGGGTGAGGGCACCCCCCTGCCAGGTGGCTCCCAATAGCCGAGGGGGGGAGAGGGGGCGGCTATTGGTCCCCACCAGGCGGGGGGTGAGGGCACCCCCCTGCCAGGTGGCTCCCAATAGCCGAGGGGGGGAGAGGGGGCGGCTATTGGTCCCCACCAGGCGGGGGGTGAGGGCACCCCCCTGCCAGGTGGCTCCCAATAGCCGAGGGGGGGAGAGGGGGCGGCTATTGGTCCCCACCAGGCGGGGGGTGAGGGCACCCCCCTGCCAGGTGGCTCCCAATAGCCGAGGGGGGGAGAGGGGGCGGCTATTGGTCCCCACCAGGCGGGGGGTGAGGGCACCCCCCTGCCAGGTGGCTCCCAATAGCCGAGGGGGGGAGAGGGGGCGGCTATTGGTCCCCACCAGGCGGGGGGTGAGGGCACCCCCCTGCCAGGTGGCTCCCAATAGCCGAGGGGGGGAGAGGGGGCGGCTATTGGTCCCCACCAGGCGGGGGGTGAGGGCACCCCCCTGCCAGGTGGCTCCCAATAGCCGAGGGGGGGAGAGGGGGCGGCTATTGGTCCCCACCAGGCGGGGGGTGAGGGCACCCCCCTGCCAGGTGGCTCCCAATAGCCGAGGGGGGGAGAGGGGGCGGCTATTGGTCCCCACCAGGCGGGGGGTGAGGGCACCCCCCTGCCAGGTGGCTCCCAATAGCCGAGGGGGGGAGAGGGGGCGGCTATTGGTCCCCACCAGGCGGGGGGTGAGGGCACCCCCCTGCCAGGTGGCTCCCAATAGCCGAGGGGGGGAGAGGGGGCGGCTATTGGTCCCCACCAGGCGGGGGGTGAGGGCACCCCCCTGCCAGGTGGCTCCCAATAGCCGAGGGGGGGAGAGGGGGCGGCTATTGGTCCCCACCAGGCGGGGGGTGAGGGCACCCCCCTGCCAGGTGGCTCCCAATAGCCGAGGGGGGGAGAGGGGGCGGCTATTGGTCCCCACCAGGCGGGGGGTGAGGGCACCCCCCTGCCAGGTGGCTCCCAATAGCCGAGGGGGGGAGAGGGGGCGGCTATTGGTCCCCACCAGGCGGGGGGTGAGGGCACCCCCCTGCCAGGTGGCTCCCAATAGCCGAGGGGGGGAGAGGGGGCGGCTATTGGTCCCCACCAGGCGGGGGGTGAGGGCACCCCCCTGCCAGGTGGCTCCCAATAGCCGAGGGGGGGAGAGGGGGCGGCTATTGGTCCCCACCAGGCGGGGGGTGAGGGCACCCCCCTGCCAGGTGGCTCCCAATAGCCGAGGGGGGGAGAGGGGGCGGCTATTGGTCCCCACCAGGCGGGGGGTGAGGGCACCCCCCTGCCAGGTGGCTCCCAATAGCCGAGGGGGGGAGAGGGGCGGCACACTTTCTGCCGTATTGAGAGTTTCATCATCTTCTGTGCCTTGGAATATTAATTACCATATCACGGGGGGAGCGTGTCCATTTTTTGCAATATTTCCAATGAAATTATCCTCTCTCCCCCTGCAAATTAGGAAATATATCACAGAGTGCGTGTTCACCTCCTGCGATATGGGGATTAATACCACCTTCTCCGGTTCCAGTTATCCGGAAGAGTATCACATGGGGGTGTACAGTGTCTGCAATCCTGGGAGTCATATGAACCTGTCGGCCTTGAGATATTAAGAAGAATATCACAGGGTCGATATTCACCCCCTCCCGTATTTTGCGTAATATTAGCCTGTCCTCTCCATGGATATTAGGAACAATATCTCAGGCAGGGTGTACGCCTCCTCTTCTATGGGGAGTCATATCATCCTCTCCCTTCCAGGATATTAATAACAATATCACCGGGCGGGTGAACACAGCCTGCGATACTGGAGTTATTATCATCCTCTCCCCCTCCCGATACTAGGAACCATATCATGGAAGAGCTGTACCCTCCCTGGGATATTGGCAGTAATATCATACACTTCTTCCGTGAATACTAGGAGCAACTATCACCAGGTGGTTGTCCATTCGTTGCTGTATTGGGAGTCATGTCATACTCTTTCCCCCTAGATATTAGGATCAGTGTCACAGCGTGAGTGTACACCTACTGCGATATTAAAACTAATATCATGCTCTCCGTCCCTGGATATTAGGAACGACATCACAGGTAGGTGTACACCCCTTGCGGTATTACAAGTAATAGTATGATTAAGTATTAATCATAAATGATCGTTTTTAATAAATAATAAATACCAATGACACTATTAATTATATATATATATATTAATACCATTAATTATTATGGAGAGCTATTTTACATATATGATTATGCACGCTTAAAATTAATTATTAATATTAATGTCATTTAACAATATTTTCAGTTCTTAATATTCATCATCATTTTATTACCAACATCTCTTAGTATTGATTTAAGCAACATTAATTGCTGATATTATTATTTTATTATTAATAGGGATTTTACTATTAATTATTAATACTAATCGTTAACACTTTTAACCGGTATTAATTTTTACTATCTTTATTGTGATTATTAATATCGATGATTATTAATTTTTATTATATTTATTAATATTAATAATTAATAGATTTGTTCCTGATATCCGGCGGGAGGGGATGATATTACTCCCAACATTGAAGAGAGTGTACGCCCCGCGGGCCTGGCGGGAAGCAGTGGGTCAGAGCTGCTGACAAACCTCACGTGGACCCCAGATCGCTGTCTCTGTGGGTTGGGTTTGGGAATTGGAGAGGAGGCCGCATGATTGGTAACGTGAAGACAGCACGGCCTGGCTGGAGGAGCGGGAAGCTGCGTCACGTTTACTGAGGACACACATCTCCTGCCCGCTGGACCGGACTCCCAACATAGCAACGAATGGTCAGCCACGTGGTGATATTGAACCTAATATTCACGGAAGAAGCATATGATATTACTCCCAATATCGCAGGGAGGGTACAGATCTTCTGTGATATTGTTCTTAGTATCCGGAGGGGGAGAGCATGAAATGATACGCCCCTTGCGATCCTGAGAGTAATACCATCCACTCGTACCCTGGATAGAAGGAACAAGATGATCGAAGGGATGCACACACACTGCGGTAGTTTCAATAATATCATCTTCTAACACTGGCTATAAGGAATAACATCACAGAGGAGTGTACACTTTCTGCAACATTGGGAGTAATATCTTCTCCCCGCCGGATATCAGGAACAAGTATATTAATTATTAATATTAATAAAAATAATAAAAATTAAAAGTAATCACCGATACTAAAAATGACAATCAAGATACTAAATATACACACTGGTTAAAAATGATAACGATTAGTATTAATAATTAATAATATGAACACTTAATAATGAAAATGATATCAACAATTAATGTTACTTAAAGAAATATTGAGTGACGCTGCCAATAAACTATTATTAATATTAATAATTAATAATATTGATAACTGATATTAATATTAAAAATGAATTTTTGGCATCCCTCATCTATATAAAACAATTATTAAAAATTAATGGTAAAATATTAATTGACAGTATTAGTGATAAATATTAAAATCGATATTAGATGTTTAATAATTAATTATACCATTGTTCCCTGAGCAATACACTGAAAGTGTACACGTCTCTGTGAAAGAGATCATTATTTCCAGAGGGTGAGATGATAATACCCACATTACCCTAAACAGGCAGTGAGTCCACCATGACTCCCAATAGCCGCCACTCGCAAGCTGGATAGAAGGAACAAGATGATCGAAGGGATGCACACATATTGCGGTAGTTTCCATAATATCATCTTCTAACCCTGGCTATAAGGAATAACATCACAGAGGAGTGTACACTTTCTGCAACATTGGGAGTAATATCCTCTCCCCGCCGGATATCAGGAACCAGTATATTAATTATTAAAATTAATAAAAATAATAAAAATTAAAAGTAATCACCGATACTAAAAATGACAATCAAGATACTAAATATACACACTGGTTAAAAATGATAACGATTAGTATTAATAATTAATAATATGAACACTATTAATAATGAAAAATGATATCAACAATTAATGTTACTTAAAGAAATATTGAGTGACGCTGCCAATAAACTATTAATTAATATTAAAAATTAATAATATTGATAACTGATATTAATATTAAAAATGAATTTTTGGCATCCCTCATCTATATCAAATAATTATTAAAAATTAATGGTAAAATATTAATTGACAGTATTAGTGATAAATATTAAAATCGATATTAGATGTATAATAATTAATTATACCATTGTTCCCTGAGCAATACACTGAAAGTGCACACGCCTCTGTGAAAGAGATCATTATTTCCAGAGGGTGAGATGATAATACCCACAATACCCTAAACAGGCAGTGAGTCCACCATGACTGCCAATAGCCGAGGGGGGGAGAGGGGGCGGCTATTGGTCCCCACCAGGCGGGGGGTGAGGGCACCCCCCTGCCAGGTGGCTCCCAATAGCCGAGGGGGGGAGAGGGGGCGGCTATTGGTCCCCACCAGGCGGGGGGTGAGGGCACCCCCCTGCCAGGTGGCTCCCAATAGCCGAGGGGGGGAGAGGGGGCGGCTATTGGTCCCCACCAGGCGGGGGGTGAGGGCACCCCCCTGCCAGGTGGCTCCCAATAGCCGAGGGGGGGAGAGGGGGCGGCTATTGGTCCCCACCAGGCGGGGGGTGAGGGCACCCCCCTGCCAGGTGGCTCCCAATAGCCGAGGGGGGGAGAGGGGGCGGCTATTGGTCCCCACCAGGCGGGGGGTGAGGGCACCCCCCTGCCAGGTGGCTCCCAATAGCCGAGGGGGGGAGAGGGGGCGGCTATTGGTCCCCACCAGGCGGGGGGTGAGGGCACCCCCCTGCCAGGTGGCTCCCAATAGCCGAGGGGGGGAGAGGGGGCGGCTATTGGTCCCCACCAGGCGGGGGGTGAGGGCACCCCCCTGCCAGGTGGCTCCCAATAGCCGAGGGGGGGAGAGGGGGCGGCTATTGGTCCCCACCAGGCGGGGGGTGAGGGCACCCCCCTGCCAGGTGGCTCCCAATAGCCGAGGGGGGGAGAGGGGGCGGCTATTGGTCCCCACCAGGCGGGGGGTGAGGGCACCCCCCTGCCAGGTGGCTCCCAATAGCCGAGGGGGGGAGAGGGGGCGGCTATTGGTCCCCACCAGGCGGGGGGTGAGGGCACCCCCCTGCCAGGTGGCTCCCAATAGCCGAGGGGGGGAGAGGGGGCGGCTATTGGTCCCCACCAGGCGGGGGGTGAGGGCACCCCCCTGCCAGGTGGCTCCCAATAGCCGAGGGGGGGAGAGGGGGCGGCTATTGGTCCCCACCAGGCGGGGGGTGAGGGCACCCCCCTGCCAGGTGGCTCCCAATAGCCGAGGGGGGGAGAGGGGGCGGCTATTGGTCCCCACCAGGCGGGGGGTGAGGGCACCCCCCTGCCAGGTGGCTCCCAATAGCCGAGGGGGGGAGAGGGGGCGGCTATTGGTCCCCACCAGGCGGGGGGTGAGGGCACCCCCCTGCCAGGTGGCTCCCAATAGCCGAGGGGGGGAGAGGGGGCGGCTATTGGTCCCCACCAGGCGGGGGGTGAGGGCACCCCCCTGCCAGGTGGCTCCCAATAGCCGAGGGGGGGAGAGGGGGCGGCTATTGGTCCCCACCAGGCGGGGGGTGAGGGCACCCCCCTGCCAGGTGGCTCCCAATAGCCGAGGGGGGGAGAGGGGGCGGCTATTGGTCCCCACCAGGCGGGGGGTGAGGGCACCCCCCTGCCAGGTGGCTCCCAATAGCCGAGGGGGGGAGAGGGGGCGGCTATTGGTCCCCACCAGGCGGGGGGTGAGGGCACCCCCCTGCCAGGTGGCTCCCAATAGCCGAGGGGGGGAGAGGGGGCGGCTATTGGTCCCCACCAGGCGGGGGGTGAGGGCACCCCCCTGCCAGGTGGCTCCCAATAGCCGAGGGGGGGAGAGGGGGCGGCTATTGGTCCCCACCAGGCGGGGGGTGAGGGCACCCCCCTGCCAGGTGGCTCCCAATAGCCGAGGGGGGGAGAGGGGGCTATTGTCCCACCAGCGGGGGTGAGGCACCCCCTGCAGGTGGTCCCAACCGGGGGGGAGAGGGGGCGGCTATTGGTCCCCACAGGGGGGGTGAGGGCACCCCCTGCCAGGTGGCTCCCAATAGCCGAGGGGGGGAGAGGGGGCGGCTATTGGTCCCCACCAGGCGGGGGGTGAGGGCACCCCCCGCCAGGTGGCTCCCAATAGCCGAGGGGGGGAGAGGGGGCGGCTATTGGTCCCCACAGGCGGGGGGTGAGGGCACCCCCCTGCAGGTGGCTCCCAATAGCCGAGGGGGGGAGAGGGGGCGGCTATTGGTCCCCACCAGGCGGGGGGTGAGGGCACCCCCCTGCCAGGTGGCTCCCAATAGCCGAGGGGGGAGAGGGGCGCTATGGTCCCACCAGGGGTGAGGGCACCCCTAGTTTGATAGGGGGGGCTATGTCCCACCAGGCGGGGGGTGAGGGCACTGCCCTCCTAGCCGAGGGGGGGAGGGGCTTGGTCCCCACACGGGGGTGAGGGCCCCCCCCAGGTGGCTCCCATGCCGAGGGGGGAGAGGGGGCGGCTATTGGTCCCCACCAGGCGGGGGGTGAGGGCACCCCCCTGCCCGGTGGCTCCCAATAGCCGAGGGGGGAGAGGGGGCGGCACACTTTCTGCCATATTGAGAGTTTCATCATCTTCTGTGCCTTGGAATATTAATTACCATATCACGGGGGAGCGTGTCCATTTTTTGCAATATTTGGAATGAATTATCCTCTCTCCCCCTGCAAATTAGGAAATATATCACAGAGTGCGTGTTCACCTCTTGCGATATGGGGATTAATACCACCTTCTCCGGTTCCAGTTATCCGGAAGAGTATCACACGGGGGTGTACAGTGTCTGCAATCCTGGGAGTCATATGAACCTGGCGG
>NW_022142294.1:0-15487 GCF_007565055.1 Rhinopithecus roxellana | reverse complement strand
GGAGGTGTACAACTCACGCTGTGACAACCTGAATCCTAATATCTAGGGGAAAGAGTGTGACATGACTCCCAATCAGCAACGAATGGACAACCACCTGGTGATTGCTCCTAGTATTCACGGAAGAGTGTATGATATTAACTGCCAATATCCCAGGAGGGTACAGCTCTTCCAGATATGGTTCCTAGTATCGGGAGGGGAGAGGATGATAATAACTCCAGTATCGCAGGCTGTGTTTCCACCGCCCGGTGATATTGTTTAGTAAATATCCTGGAAGGGAGAGGATGATATGACTCCCCATAGAGAGGAGGCGGTACACCCCGCCTGAGATATTGTTCCTAATATCCATGGAGAGGACAGGCTAATATTACGCAAAAATACGGGAGGGGGTGAATATCGACCCTGTGAATTCTCTTAATATCTCAAGGCCGACAGGTTCATATGACTCCCAGGATTGCAGACACTGTAACACCCCTGTGATACTCTTCCGGATAACGTGGAACCGAGAAGGTGGTATAATCCCCATAACGCAAGAGGTGAACACGCACTCTGTGATATATTTCCTAATTTGCAGGGGGAGAGAGGATAATTCATTCCAATATTGCAAAAAATGGACACGCTCCCCCGTGATATAGGTAATTAAATACCAAGGCACAGAAGATGATGAAACTCTCAATAGGCAGAAAGTGTGCCGCCCCTCCCCCCCCTCGGCTATTGGGAGACCACCTGGCAGGGGGTGCCCTCACCCCCCGCCTGGTGGGGACCAATAGCCGCCCCCTCTCCCCCCCTCGGCTATTGGGAGCCACCTGGCAGGGGGGTGCCCTCACCCCCCCCGCCTGGGGGACCAATGCCGCCCCTCTCCCCCCCCTCGGCATTGGGAGCCACCTGGCAGGGGGGTGCCCAACCCCCGCCTGGTGGGGACCAATAGCCCCCCTCTCCCCCCCCCTCGGCTATGGGGAGCCACCTGGCAGGGGGGTGCCCCTCACCCCCCGCTGGTGGGGACCATAGCCGCCCCTCTCCCCTCCCCCCCTCGGCTATGGAGCCACCTGGCAGGGGGGGCCTCACCCCCCGCCTGGTGGGGACCAATAGCCGCCCCCTCTCCCCCCCCCCCCTCGCTATTGGGAGCCACCTGGCAGGGGGTGCCCTCACCCACGCCTGGTGGGGACCAATAGCCGCCCCCTCTCCCCCCTCGGCTTGGGAGCCACCTGGCAGGGGGGTGCCCTGCACCCCCCGCCTGGTGGGGACCAATAGCCGCCCCTCTCTCCCCCCCCGGCTATGGGGAGCCACCTGGCAGGGGGGTGCCCTCACCCCCCGCCTGGTGGGGACCAATAGCCGCCCCCCTCTCCCCCCCCTCGGCTATTGGGAGCCACCTGGCAGGGGGGTGCCCTCACCCCCCGCCTGGTGGGGACCAATAGCCGCCCCCTCTCCCCCCCCGATTGGGAGCCACCTGGCAGGGGGGTGCCCTCACCCCCCGCCTGGTGGGGACCAATAGCCGCCCCCCCTCCCCCCCTCGGCTATTGGGAGCCACCTGGCAGGGGGGTGCCCTCACCCCCCCCGCCTGTGGGGACCAATAGCCGCCCCCTCTCCCCCCCTCCCCCCCTGGCTATTGGGAGCCACCGGCAGGGGGGGCCCTCACCCCCCGCCTGGTGGGGACCAATAGCCGCCCCCTCCTCCCCCCTCGGCTTATGGGACGCCACCTGGCAGGGGGGTGCCCTCACCCCCCTGGTGGGGACCAATAGCCGCCCCCTCTCCCCCCCTCGCGGCTATTGGGAGCCACCTGGCGGGGGGGTGCCCTCACCCCCCGCCTGGTGGGGACCAATACCGCCCCCTCCCCCCCCTCGGCTATTGGGAGCCACCGGGCAGGGGGGTGCCCTCACCCCCCGCCTGGTGGGGACCAATAGCCGCCCCCTCCTCCCCCCCTCGGCTATTGGGAGCCACCTGGCAGGGGGGTGCCCTCACCCCCCGCCTGGTGGGGACCAATAGCCGCCCTCTCCCCCTCTCCCCCCCGCGCTATTGGGAGCCACCTGGCAGGGGGGTGCCCTCCACCCCCCGCCTGGTGGGGACCAATAGCCGCCCCCTCCCCCCCCCCCCTCGGCTATGGGAGCCACCTGGCAGGGGGTGCCTCACCCCCGCCTGGTGGGGACCAATAGCCGCCCCCTCCCTCCCCCCCTCGGCTATTGGGCCACCGGCAGGGGGGTGCCCTCACCCCCCGCCTGGTGGGGACCAATAGCCGCCCCCCCTCCCCCCCCCTCGGCATTGGGAGCCACCTGGCAGGGGGGTGCCCACCCCCCGCGCGGTGGGGACCAATAGCCGCCCCCTCTCCCCCCCTCGGCTATTGGGAGCCACCTGGCAGGGGGGGCCCTCACCCCCCGCCTGGTGGGGACCAATAGCCGCCCCCTCTCCCCCCCTCGCTATTGGGAGCCACCGGCAGGGGGGTGCCCTCACCCCCCGCCTGGTGGGGACCAATAGCCGCCCCCCTCTCCCCCCCTCGCTATTGGGAGCCACCTGGCAGGGGGGTGCCCTCACCCCCCGCCGGTGGGGACCAATAGCCGCCCCCCTCCCCCCCTCGGCTATTGGGAGCCACCTGGCAGGGGGTGCCCTCACCCCCCCCTGGTGGGACCAAAGCCGCCCCTTCCCCCTCTCCCCCCCTCGGCATTGGGAGCCACCTGGCAGGGGGGTGCCCTCACCCCCCGCCTGGTGGGGACCAATACCGCCCCCTCTTCCCCCCCTCGCTATTGGAGCCACCGCAGGGGGTGCCCTCACCCCCGCCTGGTGGACCATAGCCGCCCCTCTCCCCTCGGCTTTTGGCAGCATGGTGGACCACTGCCTGTTTAGGGTATGTGGGTATTACATCTCACCCTCTGGAATAATGATCTCTTTCACAGAGGCGTGTCACTTTCATGTATTGCTCAGGGAACAATGGATAATTAATTTAATACATCTAAATCGATTTTAATATTATCACTATACTGTCAATTAATTTACCATTAATTTTTAATAATATTTTGATATAGATGAGGGATGCCAAAATTCATTTTTAATATTAATCAGTTATCCAATATTATTAATTTTTAATTTAATTATAGTTTATTGGCAGCGTCACTCAATATTTCTTTAAGTAACATTAATTGTTGATATCATTTTTCATTATTAATAGTGTTCATTATTAATTATTAATAACTATCGTTATCATTTTTAACCATGTGTATATTTAGTATCTTGATTGTCATTTTTAGTATGGTGATTACTTTTAATTTTATTATTTTATTAATTTAAAATTAATATACTGGTTCCTGATATCCGCGGGTAGAGATATACTCCCAATGTTGCAGAAAGTGTACGCCTCTCTGTGATGTTATTCCTTATAGCCAGGGTTAGAAGATGATATTATGGAAACTACCCGCAATATGTGTGCATCCCTTCGATCATCTGTTCCTTCTATCCAGCTTGCGAGTGGCGGCTATTGGGAGTCATGGTGGACTCACTGCCTGTGTTAGGGTAATGTGGGTATTATCATCTCACCCTCTGGAAATATGATCTCTTTCACAGAGACGTGTACACTTTCAGTGTATTGCTCAGGGAACAATGGTATAATTAATTATTAAACATCTAATATCGATTTTATATTTATCACTAATACTGTCAATTAATATTTTACCATTAATTTTTAATAATTGTTTATATAGATGAGGGATGCCAAAAATTCATTTTTAATATTAATATCAGTTACATATTATTAATTATTAATTATAAGTTTATTGGCAGCGTCACTCAATATTTCTTTAAGTAACATTAATTGTTGATAACATTTTTCATTATTAAAGTGTCCATATTAATTATTAATACTAATCGTTATCATTTTAACAGTGTGGATTATTAGTCTTGATTGTCATTTTTAGTATCGGTGATTACTTTTAATTTTTTTATTTTTATTAATATTAATAATTAATACTTGTTCCTGATATCCGGCGGGGAGAAGATATTACTCCCAATGTTGCAGAAAGTGTACACTCCTCTGTTGGTTATTCCTTATAGCCAGTGTTAGAAGATGATATTATTGAAACTACCCGCAGTGTGTGTGCATCCTTCGATCATCTTGTTCCTTCTATCCAGGTACGATGGATGGTATTACTCTCAGGATCGCAAGGGGCGTATCATTTCATGCCTCTCCCCCTCCGGATACTAAGACAATATCACAGAAGATCTGTACCCTCCCTGCGATATGGGGAGTAATATCATATGCTTCTTCCGTGAATATAGGTTCAATATCACCACGTGGCTGACCATCGTTGCTATGTTGGGAGTCCGGTCCACGGGCAGGAGATGTGTGTCCTCAGTAAACGTGACGCAGCTTCCCGCTCCTCCAGCCAGGCCGTGCTGTCTTCACGTTACCAATCATGCGGCCTCCTCCCTCCAATTCCCAACCCAACCCAGAGACAGCGATCTGGGGTCCACGTGAGGTTTGTCAGCAGCTCTGACCCACTGCTTCCCGCCAGGCCCGCGGGGCGTACACTCTCTTCAATGTTGGGAGTAATATCACCCCCTCCCCCGGATATCAGGAACAAATCTATTAATTATTAATATTAATAAATTAATAAAAATTAATAATCATCGATATTAATAATCACAATAAAGATGTAAAATTAATACCGGTTAAAAGTGTTAACGATTAGTATAATAATAAATAGTAAAATCCCTATTTAATAAATAATAAATATCAGCATTAAGTTGCTTAAATCAATACTAAAGATGTTGGTAAAAAATGATGATGAATATTAGAACTGAAAATATTGTTAAATGACATTAATATTAATAATTAATTTTAAGCGTGCATAATCATATATGTAAATAGCTCTCCATAATAATTATGGTATTCATATTATATATAATATATTATATAGATCGTGGTCTTTTTTATTAACGAATTTATGTATACTTAATCTACTATGACTTGTAATACCGCAAGGGGTGTACACCTACCTGTGATGTCGTTCCTAAATCCAGGGACGGAGAGCATGATCTAGTTTTAATATCGCAGTAGGTGTACACCACGCTGTGACACTGATCCTAATATCTAGGGGGAAAGAGTATGACATGACTCCCAAACAGCAACGAATGGACAACCACCTGGTGATTGCTCCTATATTCACGGAAGAAGTGATGATATTACTGCCAATATCCCGGAGGGGTACAGCTTCTTCCATGATAGGTTCCTAGTATCGGAGGGGGGAGGATGATAATAACTCCAGTATCGCAGGCTGTGTTCACCCGCCCGGTGATATTGTATTAATATCCTGGAAGGAGAGGATGATATGACTCCCCCATAGAAGAGGAGGCGTACACCCTGCCTGAGATATTGTTCCTAATATCCATGGAGAGGACAGGCTAATATTACGCAAAATACGGGAGGGGGTGAATATCGACCCTGTGATATTCTTCTTAATACTCAAGGCCGACAGGTTCATATGACTCCCAGGATTGCAGACACTGTACACCCCTGTGATACTACTTCCGGATAACTGGAACCGGAGAAGGTGGTATTAATCCCATATCGCAAGAGGTGAACACGCACTCTGTGATATATTTCCTAATTTGCAGGGGGAGAGGATATTTTCATTAAATATTGCAAAAAATGGACACCGCTCCCCCCGTGATATGGTATTAATATTCCAAGGCACAAAGATGATGAAACTCTCAATAGGCAGAAAGTGTGCCGCCCCTCCCCTCCCCCCCTCGGCTATTGGGAGCCACCTGGCAGGGGGGTGCCCTCACCCCCCGCCGGTGGGACCAATAGCCGCCCCCTCTCCCCCCTCGGCTATGTGGGAGCCACCTGGCAGGGGGTGCCCTCACCCCCCGCCTGGTGGGGACCAATAGCCGCCCCCTCTCCCCCCCTCGGCATTGGGAGCCACCTGGCAGGGGGGTGCCCTCACCCCCGCCTGGTGGGACCAATAGCCGCCCCCTCCTCCCCCCTCGGCTATTGGGAGCCACCTGGCAGGGGGGTGCCCTCACCCCCGCCTGGTGGGGACCAATAGCCGCCCCTCTCCCCCCCTCGGCTATTGGGAGCCACCTGGCAGGGGGGTGCCCTCACCCCCCGCCTGGTGGGGACCAATAGCCGCCCCCTCTCCCCCCCTCGGCTATTGGGAGCCACCTGGCAGGGGGGTGCCCTCAACACCCCCGCCTGGTGGGGACCAATAGCCGCCCCCCTCTCCCCCCTCGGCTATTGGGAGCCACCTGGCAGGGGGTGCCCCACCCCCGCCTGGTGGGGACCAATAGCCGCCCCCCTCTCCCCCCCTCGGCTATTGGGAGCCACCTGGCAGGGGGGTGCCCTCACCCCCCGCCTGGTGGGGACCAATAGCCGCCCCCTCTCCCCCCCTCGGCTATTGGGAGCCACCTGGCAGGGGGGTGCCCTCACCCCCCGCCTGGTGGGGACCAATAGCGCCCCCTCTCCCCCCGGCCTATTGGGAGCCACCTGGCAGGGGGTGCCCTCACCCCCCGCCTGGTGGGGACCAATAGCCGCCCCCTCTCCCCCCCTCGGCTATTGGGAGCCACCTGGCGGGGGGTGCCCTCACCCCCCGCCTGGTGGGGACCAATAGCCGCCCCCTCTCCCCCCTCGGCTATTGGGAGCCACCTGGCGGGGGGTGCCCTCACCCCCCGCCTGGTGGGGACCAATAGCCGCCCCCCTCCTCCCCCCTCGGCTATTGGGAGCCACCTGGCGGGGGGGTGCCCTCACCCCCCGCCTGGTGGGGACCAATAGCCGCCCCCTCTCCCCCCCTCGGCTATTGGGAGCCACCTGGCGGGGGGTGCCCTCACCCCCCGCCTGGTGGGGACCAAAGCCGCCCCCTCTCCCCCCCTCGGCTATTGGGAGCCACCTGGCGGGGGTGCCCTCACCCCCCGCCTGGTGGGGACCAATAGCCGCCCCCTCTCCCCCCCTCGGCTATTGGGAGCCACCTGGCGGGGGGGTGCCTCCCCCCCCGCCTGGTGGGGACCAATAGCCGCCCCCTCCCCTCCCCCCCCGCTATTGGGAGCCACCTGGCAGGGGGGTGCCCTCACCCCCCGCCTGGTGGGGACCATAGCCGCCCCTTCCCCCCCTCGGCTATTGGGAGCCACCTGGCAGGGGGGTGCCCTCACCCCCGCCTGGTGGGGACCAATACGCCCCCTCCCCCCCTCGGCTATTGGGAGCCACCTGGCAGGGGGGTGCCCTCACCCCCCGCTGGTGGGGACACAATAGCCGCCCCCTCCCCCCCCTCGGCTATTGGGAGCCACCTGGCAGGGGGGTGCCCCACCCCCCGCCTGGTGGGGACCAATAGCCGCCCCCTCCCCCCCCTCGGCTATTGGGAGCCACCTGGCAGGGGGGTGCCTCACCCCCCGCCTGGTGGGGACCATAGCCGCCCCCTCTCCCCCCCTCGGCTATTGGGAGCCACCTGGCAGGGGGGGGCCCTCACCCCCCGCCTGGTGGGGACCAATAGCCGCCCCCCTCCCCCCCCTCGCTATTGGGAGCCACCTGGCAGGGGGGTGCCCTCACCCCCCGCCGTGTGGGGACCAATAGCCGCCCCTCTCCCCCCCTCGGCTATTGGGAGCCACCTGGCAGGGGGGTGCCCTCACCCCGCCTGGTGGGGACCAATAGCCGCCCCCTCCCCCCCCTCGGCTATTGGGAGCCACCTGGCAGGGGGGCCCTCACCCCCGCCGCGGTGGGGACCAATAGCCGCCCCCTCTCCCCCCCTCGGCTATTGGGAGCCACCTGGCAGGGGGTGCCCACCCCCCGCCTGGTGGGGACCAATAGCCGCCCCCTCTCCCCCCCCCTCGGCTAGGGAGCCACCTGGCAGGGGGGTGCCCACCCCCGCCTGGTGGGAACCAATAGCCGCCCCCTCTCCCCCCCTCGGCTATTGGGAGCCACCTGGCAGGGGGGTGCCCTCACCCCCCGCCTGGTGGGGACCAATAGCCGCCCCCTCTCCCCCCCTCGGCTATTGGGAGCCACCTGGCAGGGGGGTGCCCTCACCCCCCGCCTGGTGGGGACCAATAGCCGCCCCTCTCCCCCCCTCGGCTATTGGAGCCACCTGGCAGGGGGTGCCCTCACCCCCCGCGGTGGGGACCAATAGCCGCCCCCTCTCCCCCCCTCGGCTATTGGGAGCCACCTGGCAGGGGGTGCCCCTCACCCCCCCGCGGGTGGGACCAATAGCCCCCCCCCGCCCCTCTCCCCCCCTCGGCTATTGGGAGCCACCTGGCAGGGGGGTGCCCTCACCCCCGCCTGGTGGGGACCAATAGCCGCCCCCTCTCTCCCCCCTCGGCTATTGGGAGCCCCCTGGCAGGGGGGTGCCCTCACCCCCCGCCTGGTGGGGACCAAAGCCGCCCCCTCTCCCCCCCTCGGCTATTGGGAGCCACCTGGCAGGGGGTGGCCCTCCACCCCCGCCTGGTGGGGACCAATAGCCGCCCCCTCTCCCCCCCTCGGCTATTGGAGCCACCTGGCAGGGGGTGCCCTCACCCCCCGCCTGGTGGGGACCAACAGCCGCCCCCTCTCCCCCCCTCGGCATTGGGAGCCCCCTGGCAGGGGGTGCCCCACCCCCGCCGTGTGGGGACCAATAGCCGCCCCCTCTCCCCCCTCGGCTATTGGGACACCTGGCAGGGGGGTGCCCTCACCCCCCGCCTGTGGGGACCAAGACCGCCCCTCTCCCCCCCTCGGCTATTGGGAGCCACCTGCAGGGGGTGCCCTCACCCCCCTGGTGGGGACCAATAGCCGCCCCCCTCCTCCCCCCCTCGGCTATTGGGAGCCACGGCAGGGGGGTGCCCTCACCCCCCGCCGGTGGGGACCAATAGCCCGCCCCTCTCCCCCCTCGGCTATTGGGAGCCACCTGGCAGGGGGGTGCCCTCACCCCCGCCGTGGGGACCAATAGCCGCCCCCTCTCCCCCCCCTCGGCTATTGGGAGCCACCTGGCAGGGGGTGCCCTCACCCCGCCTGGTGGGACCAATAGCCGCCCCCCTCCCCCCCCCTCGGCTATTGGAGCCACCTGGCAGGGGGGTGCCCTCACCCCCCCGCCTGGTGGGGACCAATAGCCGCCCTCTCCCCCCCTCGGCTAGGGGAGCCACCTGGCAGGGGGGTGCCCTCACCCCCCGCCTGGTGGGGACCAATAGCGCCCCCTCTCCCCCCCTCGGCTATTGGGAGCCACCTGGCAGGGGGGTGCCCTCACCCCCCGCCTGGTGGGGACCAATAGCCGCCCCCTCTCCCCCCCCCGGCTATTGGGAGCCACCTGGCGGGGGTGCCCTCACCCCCCCCTGGGGGACCAATACCGCCCCCTCTCCCCCCCTCGGCTATTGGGAGCCACCTGGCAGGGGGTGCCCACCCCCCCCCTGGTGGGGACCAATAGCCGCCCCCTCTCCCCCCCTCGGCTATTGGGAGCCACCTGGCAGGGGGGTGCCCTCACCCCCCGCCTGGTGGGGACCAATAGCCGCCCCCTCTCCCCCCCTCGGCTATTGGGAGCCACCTGGCAGGGGGGTGCCCTCACCCCCCGCCTGGTGGGGACCCATAGCCGCCCCCTCTCCCCCCCTCGGCTATTGGGAGCCACCTGGCAGGGGGGTGCCCTCACCCCCGCCTGGTGGGGACCAATAGCCGCCCCCTCCCCCCCCTCGGCTATTGGAGCCACCTGGCAGGGGGTGCCCTCACCCCCCGCCTGGTGGGGACCAATAGCCGCCCCTCTCCCCCCCTCGGCTATGGGAGCCACCTGGCAGGGGGTGCCCTCACCCCCCGCCTGGTGGGGACCAATAGCCGCCCCCTCTCCCCCCCTCGGCTATTGGGAGCCACCTGGCAGGGGGGTGCCCTCACCCCCCGCTGGTGGGAACCAATAGCCGCCCCCTCTCCCCCCGCGCTATTGGGAGCCACCTGGCAGGGGGGCCCTCACCCCCCGCCTGGTGGGGACCAATAGCCGCCCCCTCTCCCCCCCTCGGCTATTGGGAGCCACCGGCAGGGGGTGCCCTCACCCCCCGCCTGGTGGGGACCAATAGCCGCCCCCTCTCCCCCCCTCTCTATTGGGAGCCACCTGGCGGGGGGTGCCCTCACCCCCGCCTGGTGGGGACCAATAGCCGCCCCCTCCCCCCCCCTCGGCTATTGGGAGCCACCTGGCAGGGGGTGCCCTCACCCCCCGCCTGGTGGGGACCAATAGCCGCCCCCTTCTCCCCCCCTCGGCTATTGGGAGCCACCTGGCAGGGGGGTGCCCTCACCCCCCGCTGGTGGGGACCAATAGCCGCCCCCTCTCCCCCCCTCGGCATTGGGCCACCTGGCAGGGGGGTGCCTCACCCCCGCCTGGTGGACCAATAGCCGCCCCCCTCCCCCCCTCGGCTATTGGGAGCCACCTGGCAGGGGGGTGCCCTCACACCCCCCGCCTGGTGGGGACCAATAGCCGCCCCCTCTCCCCCCTCGGCTCTGGGAGCCACCTGAGGGGGTGCCCTCACCCCCCGCCTGGTGGGGACCAATAGCCGCCCCCCTCCCCCCCTCGGCTATTGGGAGCCACCTGGCAGGGGGTGCCCTCACCCCCCGCGTGGGGACCAATAGCCGCCCCCTCTCCCCCCTCGGCTTTGGAGCCACCTGGCAGGGGTGCCTCACCCCCCGCCTGGTGGGGACCAAAGCGCCCCCTCTCCCCCCTCGGCTAGGGGAGCCACCTGGCAGGGGTGCCCTCCCCGCCTGGTGGGGACCAATAGCCGCCCCCTCTCCCCCCCTGCTATTGGGAGCCACCTGGCAGGGGGGTGCCCCACCCCCCCGCCTGGTGGGGACCAATAGCCGCCCCTCTCCCCCCCTCGGCTATTGGGAGCCACCTGGCGGGGGGTGCCCCACCCCCCGCCTGGTGGGGACCAATAGCCCCCCCTCTCCCCCCCTCGGCTATTGGAGCCACCTGGCAGGGGGGTGCCCTCACCCCCCGCCTGGTGGGACCAATAGCCGCCCCCCTCCCCCCCTCGGCTTTGGGAGCCACCTGGCAGGGGGTGCCCTCACCCCCCGCCTGGTGGGGACCAATAGCCGCCCCCTCTCCCCCCCTCGGCTATTGGAGCCACTGGCAGGGGGGTGCCCTCACCCCCGCCTTGGGGACCAATAGCCGCCCCTCTCACCCCCTCGGCTATTGGGAGCCACCTGGCAGGGGGGTGCCCTCACCCCCCGCCTGGTGGGGACCAATAGCCGCCCCCCTCTCCCCCCTCGGTATTGGGAGCCACCTGGCAGGGGGGTGCCCTCACCCCCCGCCGGTGGGGACCAATAGCCGCCCCCTCTCCCCCCTCGGCTATTGGGAGCCCCTGGCAGGGTTGCCCTCACCCCCCGCCTGGTGGGGACCAATAGCCGCCCCCTCTCCCCCCTCGGCTATTGGGAGCCACCTGGCAGGGGGGTGCCCTCACCCCCCGCCTGGTGGGGACCAATAGCCGCCCCCTCTCCCCCCTCGGCTATTGGGAGCCACCTGGCAGGGGGGTGCCCTCACCCCCCGCCGGGTGGGACCAATAGCCGCCCCCTCCTCCCCCCCGGCTATTGGAGCCACCTGGCAGGGGGGTGCCCCACCCCCCCCGGTGGGGACCAATAGCCGCCCCCCTCTCCCCCCCTCGGCTATTGGGAGCCACCTGGCAGGGGGTGCCCTCACCCCCCGCCTGGTGGGGACCAATAGCCCCCCCCCCCCCCTCTCCCCCCTCGTATTGGGAGCCACCTGGCAGGGGGGTGCCCTCACCCCCGCCTGGTGGGACCAATACCGCCCCCTCTCCCCCCCTCGGCTATTGGGAGCCACCTGGCAGGGGGGTGCCCCACCCCCGCCTGGTGGGGACCATAGCCGCCCCCTCCTCCCACCCCCTCGGCTATTGGGAGCCACCTGGCAGGGGGTGCCCTCACACCCCCGCCTGGGGGGGACCAATAGCCGCCCCCTCTCCCCCCCCGCTATTGGGAGCCACCTGGCAGGGGGGTGCCCTCACCCCCCCGCCTGGTGGGACCAATAGCCGCCCCCTCTCCCCCCCCTCGGCTATTGGGAGCCACCTGGCAGGGGGGGTGCCCTCACCCCCCGCCTGGTGGACCAATACCGCCCCCTCTCCCCCCTCGATTGTCAGTCATGGTGGACTCACTTCCTGTTTAGGGTATTGTGGTATTATCATCTCACCTCGGGAAATAATGTCTTGTCAAAGGCGTGTGCACTTTCAGTGTATTGCTCAGGAACAATTGGTATAATTATTATTATAATCTAATATCGATTTTAATATTTATCACTAATACTGTCAAGTAATTTTACCATTAATTTTAATAATTATTGGTATAGATGAGGGATGCCAAAAATTCATTTTTAATTTAATTCAGTTATCAATATTTTAATTTTTATATTAATTAATAGTTTATTGGCAGCGTCACCAATATTTCTTAAGTAAATTAATGTTGATATCATTTTTCATTATTAATAGTGTTCAATATTAATATTATTCTAATCGTTATCATTTTTAACCAGTGTGAATTTAGATCTTGATTGTCATTTTTATAGGGGTGATTAACTTTTAATTTTTATTATTTTTATTAATTTAATAATTAATTACTGGTTCCTGATATCCGGCGGGGAGAGGATATTACTCCCATGTTGCAGAAGAGTGTACGCTCCTCTGTGATGTTATTCCTTATAGCCAGGGTTAGAATGATATTATGGAAACTACCGCAATATGTGTGCATCCCTCGATCCTTGTTCCTCGTATCCAGCTTGCGAGTGGCGGCTAGTGTGAGTCATGGTGGACTCACTGCCTGTTTAGGGTAATGTTGGTATATCATCATCTCACCCTCTGGAAATAATGATCTCTTTCACAGAGACGTGTACACTTTCAGTGTAGTTGCTCAGGGAACAATGGGTATAATTAATTATTAAACAACTAATACGATTTAATATTATCACTAATACTGTCAATTAATATTTTACCATTAATTTTTAACATTATTTGATATAGAGATGGGATGCAAAAAGTTCATTTTAATATTCATATCGTTATCATATCTCATTCAATTCTTAATATTACTAGTTTATGGCGCGTCACTCACTTTTCTTTAAGTACATTAATTGTTGATATCATTTCATTATTAGTGTTTCAATTATTAATAGTATAACTAATCGTTGATCATTTTTAACCAGATGTGTATCTTTAGTATCTTGAGTGTCCATTTTTGTATCGGTGCACTTTTCCATTTTTCTTCATTTTTATCTAGTATAATTAATACATTGTTCCTGATACCGGCGGGAGAAGAAGTCCACCAATTTCCTCCCATGTTTGCACAGCAGTCCCTCCGTCTAGTGTTATTCCTTAGAGCCAGTAGTTTAGATGATGATTTATTGAAACTACCAGCAGTGTGTGTGCATCCTTCGTCTCTTGTTCTTCTATCCAGGGTAGCGGTTGGATGGTATTACTCTCGGATCGCAAGGGGGTATCATTTCATGCTCTCCCCCTCCGGATACTAAGAACATATCACAGAATCATGGTACCCTCCCTTGCGATATTGGGAGTAATATCATATGCGTCTTCTTCCGTGAAATAGTAGGTTAATATCACCACGTGGCTGACCATTCGTTGCTATGTTGGGGGAGTCGGTCCAGCGGGCAGGAGATGTTTGTCCTCATTAACGTGACGCAGCTTCCCGCTCCTCCACCAGGCCGTGCTGTCTTCACGTTACCAATCAGGCGGCCATCCTCTCCAATGCCAACCCCAACCCACAGAGACAGCGATCTGGGTCCACGTGAGGTTTGTCAGCAGCTCTGACCCAACTGCTTCCCGCCAGGCCCGCGGGGCGTACACCTGTTTCAATGGTGGAGTAAATCATCCCCTCCCGCCGGATATCAGGAACAAATCTATTAAATTATTAATATTAATAAATGTAATAAAAATTAATATCATCGATATAAATTCACAATAAAGATAGTAAAAATTAATATGCCGTTAAAAGTGTTAACGATTAGTATTAATAATTAGATAGTAAAATCCCTAAAATAAAAAATAATATATCAGCAATTAATGTTGCTTAAATAAATACTAAGAATGTTGGTAAAAAATGATGAGGAATATTAAGAACTGAAAATATTGTTAAATGACATTAATATTAATAATAAATTTTAAGCGTGCATAATCAATAATGTAAAATAGCTCTCCATAATAATTAATGTATGAATATATATAATAATTAATAGTGTCAGTGGTATTTATGATTTATTAAAAACGATCATTTAGGATTAATACTTAATCATACTATACTTGTAAGACCCGCAAGGGGTGTACACCTACCTGTGATGTCGTTCCTAAATCCAGGGACGGAGAGCATGATATAGTTTTAATATCGCAGTAGGTGTAACTCACGCTGTGACACTGATCCTAATATCTAGGGGGAAAGAGTATGACATGACCCCAATACAGCAACGAATGGAACAACCACCTGGTGAAGGTTGCCCCAGTATCACGGAAGAAGTGTAATGATTACTGGCCAATAATCCGAGGAGGGTACAGCTCTCATGTATGGTTCCTAGGATCGGGAGGGGAGAGGATGATATTAACTCCAGTATCGCAGGCTGTGTTCCACGCCGCCCGTGATAATGTTATTAATACCTGGAAGGGAGGGATGATATGACTCCCCATATAAGAGGAGCGGACACCCTGCTGAGATATTGTTCCTAATATCCATGGAGAGGACAGGCTAATATTACGCAAAATTGCGGGAGGGGTGACTATCGACACTGTGATATTCTTCTTAATATCTCAAGGCCGACGGGGGGTGAGGGCACCCCCCTGCCAGGTGGCTCCCAATAGCCGAGGGGGGGAGAGGGGGCGGCTATTGGTCCCCACCAGGCGGGGGGTGAGGGCACCCCCCTGCCAGGTGGCTCCCAATAGCCGAGGGGGGGAGAGGGGGCGGCTATTGGTCCCCACCAGGCGGGGGGTGAGGGCACCCCCCTGCCAGGTGGCTCCCAATAGCCGAGGGGGGGAGGGGGGCGGCTATTGGTCCCCACCAGGCGGGGGGTGAGGGCACCCCCCTGCCAGGTGGCTCCCAATAGCCGGGGGGGGAGAGGGGGCGGCATTGGTCCCCACCAGGCGGGGGGTGAGGGCACCCCCCTGCCAGGTGGCTCCCAATAGCCGAGGGGGGGAGAGGGGGCGGCTATTGGTCCCCACCAGGGGGGGTGAGGGCACCCCCCTGCCAGGTGGCTCCCAATAGCCGAGGGGGGGAGAGGGGGCGGCTATTGGTCCCCACCAGGCGGGGGGTGAGGGCACCCCCCTGCCAGGTGGCTCCCAATAGCCGAGGGGGGGAGAGGGGGCGGCTATTGGTCCCCACCAGGCGGGGGGTGAGGGCACCCCCCTGCCAGGTGGCTCCCAATAGCCGAGGGGGGGAGAGGGGGCGGCTATTGGTCCCCACCAGGCGGGGGGTGAGGGCACCCCCCTGCCAGGTGGCTCCCAATAGCCGAGGGGGGGAGAGGGGGCGGCTATTGGTCCCCACCAGGCGGGGGGTGAGGGCACCCCCCTGCCAGGTGGCTCC
>NW_022142293.1:0-47956 GCF_007565055.1 Rhinopithecus roxellana | reverse complement strand
CCCCCAGGTGGCGGCCGGCGGAGAGAACACAGTCCCTGTGCTCAAGGGGTCCTCACAGCCCTCCCTGCGCCCAGGCGACAGTGAGAAGTTGGCCTGGACATCTGAAAAGGCCAGCACCAGCCGCTGGGTGCTGACCTCTGCAGCCCAGGGACAAAAACACTCAGGAAGCGAGATCCTGAGGGAAGAACTAAGGGAAAGTGGGCGCATAGCCATCCGGGCCCGAGATAAGTGTCCTCCATGGGAAGGGCGCTCACACCTCACAGCCATCTGTGCCCATGATGAAAACGCCCACCACGGCAAGGGTGCTCAACAAAACATCAATTTTGGAAGTCGATTTCTTGCTGTCCTTCACCCCTCTGAGGCCACCCACCCCCGTGGCACCTACAGGGTGACAGCCTTGGAGGGGGTGCCGTGCCGTGGACTTCGCCCACCCTGGAAAGTGGAACGCGGAAGGGCCCGTGTGCTGCAGGGGTGCTCCTCTGGGGGGATGGGCCCTGCAAGGCTGAACCCAGGGCCAGGGCCTCAGGGCCCCAAACCAAGTGTTCCACTTGGAGGGAACTTCTCTGCATTAATGTAGAGCCAGGAGACTCCCTTCCTCTCCCAGCCACCCTGGGTCTATCCCTGCTGGGCAGGTACTAAGGCACTGGCAACCAAGACTGTCCCTCCTGACAGACTCTGTGGCCCTGAGCAGCTCTCGCCCACGAGTCTCCATCACCACGGCTGCCACACCATCCCCTCTGGGAGGGCTCGAGCACACCTCGGTCAGAGCAGCAGTCAGCTCTGCAGTGAGCACCTTTGCACACGACCCCCTCCACACCAGACACGGGGCCCCCAGGGGTGCCACCCACCCTCAGCACTCAATGGGAGGTGGGGAAGGCCAGCTCCAGGGCCCTGATCAGCACTGTCAAGACCCAGGCGCATTGCGCCCACCACAGTTTTACATGCCTCGCCTGGCACCTGGGCCCTGGGTTAAGCACCTCTGAGGGGATTTTTCAAACCTCCATCTGTCTTTTGGCTGTTTAGACACTGTGACAAGGGATACACACATACACATGCACGCACACAGGCACATGCATGCAGGCACACACACGCAGGCATGCACACACATCCACGCAGGCACACCCACGCACACACATGCGCGCACACACACAGGCACATGCATGCAGGCACACACACGCAGGCATGCACACACATGCACACACATCCACGCAGGCACACCCACGCACACACATGCGCGCACACACACAGGCACATGCATGCAGGCACACACACGCAGGCATGCACACACATGCACACACAGCCACGCAGGCACACCCACGCGCACACATGCGCGCACACACACAGGCACATGCACGCAGGTGCACACACACGCATGCATGCATACGCACACGTACACAACCTCGCTCTGGGAACACGGCCCACATTCAACACCTATGAGATTAACTCACACTCAGAATCTTAAAGCAGTCATTTGATTTGCCACACAGGAGCGTAACCCAAGGCAGTATGTTGCTGTTATAAAACGAAATTAGTAAAATAAAAATTACCCTGCCTCCAAAGATACGTATTCTCTTACCTGTAGAATAAGTTCTTGAAGTTGAGACTGTTTCTGTTTTATTCTTTCAAGTCTCCTCTGTCTTTCCACCTTCAAAAACAAACCCCCCATGTGGAGAATCATCACAATTGTTCCATACAGTGCATTTTACAACCTGCATCCTCGCAGCGTCACCTATGTTTGCCTTGAATGTAATCGAAGGGATATGGGCAAATCTAGACATAGCAGGTGCCACAAGATACAGGTGAGTTTTTCTTCCATTTCTAAACTATACCTTCTCCCCTCTCCTCTCATTTCTTGGCTTTAACTATGGTATCTAAAAAGAAAACAAAAATCCCACAAACTAGGATTCAGAATTAACCTATGCTAGAGTTTAACATACTCTAGTGGGTCTGGGCCAACCATGCTCCCTCTCCTGACAGCCGAGACTGAGAAACGCAGGGAGACGTCTGCATGACCGTCTGCCAGCCGTGCGGACACAGAGAGCATACGGGCATGGAGCCCAGAGCCTTCTGAGTGACGGACAGCAAAAACATCCACACAGACTTGAAGGGAAATCAAGGTTGAAGGGCCACCTCTAAGTTCTGACACTCCTGAGCAGAGTTGGTGGGCAGACCAATCCACTTGATCTCCTTCTTCTCCTTGGAGATGATGTTCATGGCCATCAGCACGTTTAAGGCATCGTAGACGCGCCGTCTTATGTTCTTCTGGTCATAAGCCTGGGGATGACAGGGAGTGGATTTTCCAAATGATCCAAAAAAGCCTGTGGATCCCACCTTAAACTGTAGGCCACGTGTACCGGCTCGAAGGGGCACCCTGTTCACAGAGCTGTCACCCCAACATGGACTCAGGGAGCGCTCCCACCCTACAGATGATGCAGGGCAAGACAGGGCTGTGCGAAGCCCGAGTGTGTTCCAGGAGGGGAGCTGGGGGCTCTCGGGTGTCGAGCCCAGCGGGTGAGGAGGGCATGTCTGCATTTCTGGGCCGCTGGATGTGCAGAGCCAGCCCACGTGCTCGCTCACTGACGCTGACAGAGCATCATGCCAGCAAATGGACTGGGAAAAATTCTTTCATGCTGTACTTGGAATTTTCTGTATGGTTTTAACTGTTCCCAATATTAAAAGAGTAAAACGTGCCACACCACTTGGTTCTGCTACCCTGGCCTCTCGGCCCCCAGCACACACTTACTGACTCGTTTGGTAAAATGTGGTTGTCGGCAGCACTGAACTCCGCGACCAGCTCGTCCGCCACTTCGTTGTAGGAAGTGGTCCCTTTCCTCTGCACCTTCTCGCAGACCTTCATGGAGAAATGCCGCAGGCCCTTGCCATTCTTCTCTCCTTTCCTGTTGCGCTTCCTTCAAAATACAAAGGAAAAAAGAAGCGACTGTGAGCCCTCCTGAGCATCAGCCTGAATCGAGGAATGCTTTTACCTGAGAGCTGTGATGAGCTGCACAAAAAGGGGCCATATCCCACGGGCGCAGCAGATCCAACACGTGAGCAGGCCAGGACCCCCTAGCCCCAGCCCCCAGGCCCAGTGCTCCTGCAGGTCAGAAAGCGAGTGTCTCCCTAGCAGGCTGCACCTCTGTCCTTCCAAGTGTCAGGGAAAGCGGGAGGCATCCCCAGGACCCGAATCAGCATATGGAAGGCGTATCAGTACACCAAGCACTTCTTTTTTTTTTTTTACTTTTTTGAGACGGAGTCCCGCTTTGTAGCGGGCTGGAGTGCGGTGGCGCGATCTTGGCTCACTGCAACCTCCACCTCCTGGGTTCAAGCAATTCTCCTGCCTCAGCCTCCCAAGTAGCTGGGATTACAGGCGCCCGCCACCACACCTGGCTAATTTTTTTGTATTTTTAGTAGAGACAGGGTTTCAGCATGTTGGCCAGGATGGTCTCGATCTCTTGACCTCATCATCTGCCGGCTTCGGCCTCCCACAGGGCTGGGATTACAGGTGTGAGTCACAAGCACCACTTTTCTAAACAGGGCAACCAGAATCAGGAACTATGGGACATTTCAGTGTAAATTTGGGAATTTTTAGGACAAATTTCAGCAGGCTATAATTTCATACGGCTTGGGCTGTGATAGCCGCTTGACAACAGGTGCAAACCGCTAAGTGTTCTTCACATAGAGGGAAAGCCCAACTCTGTACACTCTGGTCAGTCCCCACGTGGCGGGAAAGGTCACCTGAGGCTCCCAGCTGGTGAAGCTTTGGGCACCGACACAGGCAGGTTTTTGTAGCTTTGCGTGTGTGTTTTTTTAAGGAAAGACACAGCTCATCAGATCTTGCTTTAGCGGAAGGAGCCGCTCTGGTGGGATCACTCATGGGGGCCGTAACCCCAGGTGCAGTAGAGGCTGAATTCAGGGGCAGTGGGTGAAATCCATCCCACGTGCTCCCAGCACAGACGATGAAAAGTCTCCAAGGTCCTGTGGCAAGTACAAGGCCAGCTTCTCCCCATCTTGGCCAAGAGCTACCAGCCCTTCAAAGAGCACTCACTATACCAGACACAAAGCAGGGTGGGCAGTGCCCAGCCCGACTTCTCCATGACCGAGGCAGTGCGCCTCGACTGCACACCTGTGCAGGGCACAATGATGGGTGAGTGTGATTTGGAGGCTGACATCAATGCGCATGGGAGCCCCACCGCGCAACTGTGTCACGCACGTGGCCCAGGAGAACGTGGAGGTGCGAACCGCAAGCAATCCTACAACTCTAAGGGTCCAGAGGGAAGTGCTCACCCGGCAGACCAAGGTGAGGAGTCGGAAGGCTGGTTCTGAGAGGCAAAGTGAGTGCTGGGGGTGTGTGGGCTTCCTACCACCAGGGTGTTTGACGCTGCCGGTCTCTGAGGCGTACCAATTACCTACAGTCAAAAAAGACAATTCAGACAGTCAGTCCCCGCCCACACGGCGAGGGTGCCACGCCCACCAACTGTTCGCTATCTGCAGCCACTGCGGAATTTCGTTAACCACAGTGAGCAGCCACGACGGAGCAGGAAAAACGTCCGGCGGTGGACGCTTTTGACACGGTGACGGCATCACTACACCTGTTCTGACTGTGGCTCATCTTCCTCCTGTCAGTCACAGGCATCTTCTCCAATTAGACAAAAGCAACAAGAAACTTTGACCGACCCAAACAAGCAAGAACAGGACAGGGCAGAGCGTGACCCTCAAACCGCACACAAGGCGCTAATGGTCGTTTAACGAGGGGGGCGGCACAGAATTCCACGCAGGGCACTTCGGCACGCTTCTGGTTTCCCTCCACCCTTTTACTTCCTTTTAGTAACATGGACAAGGATGACATTGTATCCTTCCGTGGTACTAAAAAGAGGCCTGAAACAAACCAAAAACAGCTCTCACAGGACAAAAGCACAGGCAGGTGACAGCCACCACCTGGTAGCCCTGTGCCCTGGGGCCCTGTCCGGGGGGCCCCTGCACCCGCAGCGACGTCAGGCAAGGAGGGAGGGCGACCAGCCCTGGGGGCGGAAGGTGGGGGGCTTCACGCACCCCCGGGGCTCACACACCTGGGCCTCTCTGGGGGAACCACCAGAGGCAAGGCCAGTGTGGACGCTGACCCACCCACCCCACCCCACAGCACACCCGAGGTATCCACAACTATCTCTTCCTCAAGGGACATGCTGGCTGGTGTGACTTTTGACAAGTTCTTATCACTTTGGTTCCTCAATGAATGTTTGAGTGCGAATACCTGGGCACCCTCGTATAGGCAAATACAACTCTGACTACTCTGACTTCAAAGACCTTGTGGCACGACTCTATCTAAACTGGAAACAGTATTTCTCAGTAAATGTTAAGTCATTCAATTCACCACAAATCCAAGTGCCTCAGCGACTGAACTGCTTGTGTGGACATGTGGCTTTCGCTAAAGGGATTGGAGCTGGACACCTGCATGCTGGCGGGGGGACTTCATGCGGCTGACGCCCTGAGCTGCTCTAAGCTGGGCCCCCCACCCCGGCTCCCCTTCTTACAGGGATAAATGCATCACCTGCGGTGGCCCTGGGAGCAGCTGAGGGGACACTTTCCAAGTATCCCCAGGCCAGATCGCCTGTCAGCTTCTGAGAAGAAAAGCATTTCAACAGGACCAATCTTTTTATTGACACTCATGTCTCCGATGATCAGAAATGCATCAGAGTGCGGCCTTCCGTGGATCACCCCGTTAGCAAGCCACGAAATCAAACTAGTGAATCTAGTGAATTTGCTGCAAAACGAAACCATACAAAAGATAAGTCTCCTGGGCATAGATAAATGTCCTGTGAAGCTTGTTTGGTTCAATATGTGTGTGTGTGTGTGTGTGTGTGTGCTGCTGGGGCACTGCGCCACGTGGCAGATCGAAACAGCTGACAAAAGGACCCTGCGACCCGGTTGCCTGCAAGCACACTGGCCCCACACGGCTTCCTGCGTTGAGTTCAGTGGATGCCGTTCTCCGGGAGTCGATGTGAGACTGAGAACCCGCCAGCTCCATGCCAGGCAGTGCTGGCTGGCTCTACGCATACCACACGCACAGGTACGGGGGGCTGGAGAATCCCACACAGGATTCTAACCCACCTCATGGGTCTACTCCCTTCCCCGGGAATCCCAGGACCACACAAGGCACTGGATCTTGGCCCCAAGACAAATGCCATCACTGTGCCACTGTCCTCCAGTCAGGAGCAAACCGACTCACGAAGAGTGGCTCTGACTCACAATGGGGAACATCCCGATAAACCCGCGTGGGCTAAAAACACCCTAAGTCGAAATGCACGTCATCCACCTCTCCTACTGCACATCACGGCTTAGCCAGTCTACCTTACATGTGCTCAGATCACGCACATTAGCCCAGTCGGGCCAAAGCATCTCACATAAAGCACACTCTAGATGACTGTGGATATCCCAGGAGACCCACTGAATACTGCACTCAAAGGGAAAAACAGGATGGTCGTGTGGGCACTGGAAGCCGTTTCCACTGAATGCGTGTTGCTTTCGGACCATCTTAAAGTCAAAAAATCACAGGTCAAACCCACTGTAAGTAGGAAGAAGAGAAAGCCAGAGGGCAGGTGCACACCAGGTGCTCAATGGTGCTCACCAACAGCCTTTCCTGGAAGACAGGACTCAGCACCCAGGGGCACCCTGAGACCAAGCCGCCAGTGCACCGGGAAAGCGTTGTTACGGAGGCCAGGTCTTACAGGAAGCCTCCCTACTCTCCTGCTTTAACTGCTCCCTGCGGAAGGCCCCATGTCATCAGGCCCATGCAGTGCTGGGCAAGGGTGCCTGCACCTTCCTCTGCGTGCCCTGCATGGCAGCTCCCCTCGCTGCGTTTCGCAGCACTGTCCCTGCTCCTCACCCATCACCTGCAGCTCACCAGCCCTGTGAGCTGAGTCAGCTTCACGGGGCGGCCTGGAGCCAGCCCTCCCAGGAATGAGACGCGGAGGCGTCACTCCCGGACCTGGCACAGGTGCGTTTCCTTCCTGGTGCACAGGAAGCCGGGTGAACTCAGGCCGGCCGCCTGTGCCACAGGATGCCTTCCGGCCTCCCATTCAACAGACATGGAGCAGGCTCCCAGCCTCACTTCCCTACACCAGGAGCCACACTCAACAGCCACAGGAGCCACAGCAACACACTGAAGCCCTGCAGGGCATGTGTGGGCAAAAGTGCAGGGAAAACAGGAACCAAGGAGGTGCCAGAGGGTGGATGGGTCAGTGCCGAGAAGGACAGTTCAGAGTTGGGCCCCTCGGAAAGGAGAGGTTTCGGAAGCAGAGGCCACACTAGCTGGAGTGGTGGGCAGAGACCCTGGAAGGGAGAAGTGGTCACAGCACAATGAGGGGTGCTGCCCAAAGTTGGGAGACAGTGGGTCTGACTCCAACCAGGGCTTTCCAGGAGATCCAGGAGCCCTCTGGGAGCAGGAGGCAGGCATGGGCTGCAAGGCGCCAGGGACACCCACTCCTTGGATTTAACGGTGGCTTCTCTGGAGGATGGGCTCTGCCCTCATGACTCCCCCACGCGCTTCTCGTGGGGGAGCAGAGGAGGTGACCCGGGCCCCACAGGTCACGAGGGGTCTTCTCTTCCTACTGTGCTCACGGCTGGAATCCAAGCTGTGCTTCAGAGAAGGTAAATGACATGGCTTCAAACACTGCCGTTTGATTCTAAAGCTTTTGCAGCTTCCATGCCAGCAGTTGCTAGGAAACGGAGCACGCGGTGTAAGCATCCCACAGTAGAGGACCTGCCAGAGGTCCACCTTGCCCGAGACCAGTCCTCCTCCCCTAGAAGCCCCCCTCACTGGCTCCACAGCGAACCCTGGTGTTTTAAAGCAGCGATCCCCTACCTTTTCAGTACTAGGGACCAGTTTTGTGGAAGACAGTTTTTCCACAGACCGGGGTGGGGGTGGTTTTGGGAAGAAACTGCTCCACCTCAGATCATCAGGCGTTCGGTTCTCATAAGGAGTGCCGCCTGGATCCTGCACGTGCTGTTCACAGTGGGGTTTGCGCGCCGCTGATCTGACAGGAGGCAGGGCTCAGGCAATCACCTCCTGCTGTGCAGCCGGCTTCCTAACAGGCCCAGGGGTTGGGGACTCCTGATTTAAGGAATCCCTTCTGCCCTAAGAGCACACTTTTTGCACCTTAATTTCACACACTCTAAAAACTGAGATTACAACGTCTCTGTGTAGCGTGACCCCACTCAGACACAGAATCCTAGAGATGGACTAAGGTTAACTGCAGTGTCCAGAGAGACATGGCCAGCAGTGCAGCTGCAAAGGAAAGGCCACTGTGACCACAGATGCCGCCTTCTGGGACAGAGGCCTGGGTGGGGGCTGCTTCTCGCGGGGGTCTCACACAGGCCGCTGCTCCTGCCGGCTGAGCATATCCATCCTGCACACCTTCCTGTGTGTGAGCTAAGCTTTGCAGCACTGCAGGTTTCACAAGCATTTGCACCTCAAAAGACCTTACCTTGACAAGCCCTGTGCCTGCTGGCTGGTGAAGGTCAGAGACCTAAAGAAACTCCCACCACTTTCACTCACATGCCCGGACTGAGCTCCACCCCTCGCATCAGAATGAGCCAGTCCCGTTTTTTGTCAACCTCTGGTATATAAAAAGGTTTAAGAGACATTTGCCATTTGTCAGCTTTAATTCCTATCACTGGGATTTTGCAAAGCATGAAATAGCAATGACAAGCTCCACCCGAACAGGTGAATTTAAATCAGGAACTAGACTTTCAGTGACGAAGTTTAAAGCACATCAGTAAGATAATCTTCTCATTCATTTTCCTCCAGTGTATTCAGACCGGCAGTAAAGACGGAAGTGGTGCTACAATTATTCACCCAGATAAAACTCTGCTATGATATACAGCACCTATAAAATCAACCTTATAATTCCCAATCAACTTATAATCAAATCTATAATCTAATTATAAAGCAAAACAAAAACTGAATTTTTAGCGTTTATCAAAATGGCATTTACTGAAAAGCCGTGATCAGCCGTGATCAGTTATATCAGCCGTATAACATGGAAGAGCTTCCACAAACCGCTACTTTTTTTCTTTTTTTTTTTTTTTTGAGACGGAGTCTCGCTCTGTCCACCAGGCTGGAGTGCAGTGGCGCTATCTTGGCTCACTGCAAGCTCCGCCTCCCGGGTTCCCGCCATTCTCCTGCCTCAGCCTCCTGAGTAGCTGGGACTACAGGCGCCCGCCACCTCGCCCGGCTTTTTTTATATATATATTTTTAGTAGAGATGGGGTTTCACCGTGGTCTCGATCTCCTGACCTTGTGATCCGCCTGCCTCAGCCTCCCAAAGTGCTGGGATTACAGGCGTGAGCCACCGCGCCCAGCCAAACCGCTACTTTCAATGGCCACAAAACTTCTGCAGAGCAAGGTTTCTGTCACTTCCCACTGGCAGGAAAGGGGCCATGAAAGCTGCATGGGACCTGGAACCACTCACTCAGGACAGCTGTGTGGGAGCACGCACGGGGTTGGGGAGAGCACGCATGGGGAGGGGGCGCGGGCAGGGGGCACGGGGGGGCGCAGGGAAGGCAATCCCGCTCACGTCCCTCAAGGGTGTGACCCACAAGCTGCTCTCTCTTACAACTCATATCCTAAGATCTGTTAAAGAGTCCAGAGAATTTCAAGGGTATTTAAATAAATGGAAATAGCAAGAATGCATATAAAATAAAGACTAAAGTGCAAAAATGACCAAAATATCCCTGGTATGTGGTCATTGTTCTCTGAAGAAAACATCATTAGACCAAAGGGAGATGCCCTAGACAACAGAAAACAGCTCAGTACAGAGAGCTCTCTACAGGGCCAGGGACACCTGAGAGACACGGGAGGACACCTGGGGACGCCTGAGAGACATCTGGGGACACCTGAGAGACATCTGGGGAGAACTGAGAGACACGTGAGGACACTTGGGGATGCCTGAGAGACACGTGAGGACACCTGGGGACGCCTGAGAGGCACCTGGGGACACCTGAGAGACATCTGGGGACACCTGAGAGACACAAGAGGACACCTGGGGATGCCTGAGAAACACGTGAGGATACCTGGGGATGTGCCTGAGAGACATGTGACGACACCTGGGGACACCTGAGAGACACGTGAGGATACCTGGGGATGCCTGAGACACGTGACGACACCTGGGGACACCTGAGAGACACATGAGGATACCTGGGGACGCCTGAGAGACACGGGAGGACACCTGGGGACACCTGAGAGACATGTGACGACACCTGGGGACACCTGAGAGACACGTGAGGATACCTGGGGATGCCTGAGACACGTGACGACACCTGGGGACACCTGAGAGACACAGGAGGACACCTGGGAATGCCTGAGAGACACCTGGGGACAGGTGAACGGACAGGTTCTCATCCCACCCAGAGGCGTTCGATCCTTGTAAGAGGACAGGGCCACAGCATAGGCAGCACGGGGTGAGGGGGTGGAGTGGACCAGGAGGCTGGGGTGCGAGAGGTGCTGCATCATAAAGCCCAGGGCTGGCAGGAACAGGGCTGGGACAGCTGCCCAGGCGGGGCCAGAGCATCATCTCAGGACCAGGAAGGAGCCCTCAGACACCATAAACAGGTCCCCAAGGAAGGACTGGAAGCCCGGCCTAGCCTTGGGGTGGCTGTGTCCCTCACCACCAGCTCCAGTCACAGCCGAACCTGCCCACCCAGTGCCTGGGGCCCCACTTCGGTGAGGTCAGGATTCTGTGCAGGCTCCTCGTCTCCAACAGCCTGCCACCGGCAAGAACACAGAGGGCGGACAGAGACAGGAAACAGCATTGTGAGAAGCGGCATCAGTTGGCCAGCAGCAGCCTGGGGAGGGGGATGCGCCATTTCCCAACGCCCATGCGCCCTCTCCTGTGCACAGCCGAGGGAGCAGCATCTGCCCTGTCATTGCCCCGAGGCCAAGGCACGGCCACGGCCAGGGCCCTGCCCCTACCTGGCTTCCCAGCCTGGTGTCGCCAGGAGGGCCACGGCCAACACTCGGCCACATCACGTAAGAAGCCCTTGTTAGATGAAGAGCTTTGAGCTCTGACACTAAGAGGAAGGTGCCTCTGACCGGGGCCACGGCCCCGCCCATCACCCTCCAGCTACTGGAAGGATGGCGCGGGCTGGGGCACGTCTCCCACAACAACACGCAGGCAGCTGCAGAGGGCCGTGGGCTCCCTGACGAGGGGAAGGCCCTATGCTGCAACCAGAGTCCAAACCCAGGCATGCCTGGGAACACCCCCAACCACACGGCTCACCCAACCCCGACCCGCACCAAGATCCCGACTGTCCACTCCTGCGGGAGCCTTACCACTTGCTGGGCAATGTTGACATTGGACTGTCCAAAGGTTTTTGGCAAGAGCTGCTTCCCGAGCGGGTTGACAGCGGAGGGGTGAACGGCCACGAGGGACACCACGCCTGCAACACAAGGACACCAGGTCAAGGGCGAGACTCCTTTTCCAAGTGAAGGCTAAAAGTGACCGTTCCAGCAAGACGGTGCTTCCAATTAGAGATGCTTAGCTTTCCCCACTTGTACTGTCTCAAATCCATGGCTCAAGTGCAAACACCTCCATGAAGCTTAATTCCCAATGTAAAACCGTAAGGGGAGGGCCGCAGGGCCGTGCTGACGCAACCCAGGTGACCCAGGCTGATCACCCACTGCTCTGGCCCCTCGGCGAGGTCTGCAGAATGTGCTGATGGGACCACGGCCGGGAAAAGTCTGTGATTCTGTGACAATTATGGAACAGAATTTTAAAACTAGAATTTTTATCCCAACATTTCTCTATGAGGCTGCAAACCTAGCATGGAAATCTGATAATCCACTTTTCCTTAGGAAGGAGAGCCACATTTGTTCCTAGGAAGGAGCGTGCCTTCCGCGGAGGCTGCGCCTCTAAACACGCAGGAGCCCTCAGAACACTGGTGAAGCAAGTGGGGACCCCTCTGCAGGAGACGTGAGGCCTCTCTCCTCTAACAGCGGAATGCAAAAGGTCCTAGGGACATAGCAGTGGACAAAGTCCTGGAACATTTACACAAAAATAGTAAAATGAAGCTAGTAATGATAAAGTTCAAAAACTGGCATCAGCAGGCAGAAAGAACAGAGGAACCCATAAACTAGGTGGTAGCGAGCACCCTGGGAAACAAGGTGGGAGGCCTGATGGCCAGCACAGCCCAGGAGGGGCGTTAGGCGGCCACACGGAGGGCAGCAAGGGGCTCGCAGTGCCCCGCCCCATGGCTGGGGGAGCTGAGCAGATGGCCCCCCATTTGAAAACGCACGATACCCTCAGGTGAAGACAAGACAGACTTTCGGGTCATGACAATATCAGGAAAGGAGAACTCCGCAATCTCGCCACACCTCAGGCCTCCCCAGACAGCCGCCCGTCCGACCTCGGGCCTCCCCCAACAGCCGGCCATCCGAGGAGCTGCAGGACCCTGGACTTCCCCACAGGCATCTCCCTTCATTCCCACCAGTCAGCACCAAATGACTCACAAATCATCGGAGTGAGACTTTCGAATACGTTGTCTTTGCGATTGGTTTCATTTTGGGGCCCTTTACAACCCTTTACAAGCCCTTTACATGCGTTCTAAAAACATCTACTGCTTTTTATGCATTTCTTTAAAATACACTAAAGAATGAATTTTGCTGCTACATAAGAACACTTACTAATTTCTCTTAATAACCTAAGTTGGCCGAGACAGATCCTTAGGAAGTGATTAAAAAGACATCTGCCTTTGATCCAACTGGGTTAAATGTATTTTTACCACCCAATATCAACACATATCTAAAATTCTTTTCTGGAACTAAAATAAGATGATCTGCTGTGGGGTAATTTTCTTCCAAAAATAAAGATGCGTATCCTAAGAAAAGCAAATATTTACTTTTTAACTGTTTTATATATGTGAAAGGTATTTTTATTTTAGAATATTCAATTGAAAAGTCAAGATTGTACATATTCAAAATGTACAAGTGATAATTTGATGCACATATACACTGTGTAATACTTACCAGAGAAAGGCATTTTAAAAGCAAACATAATATTCTACTATGCAGGGAATGATTTAAAATACACAAACACTTTTCAGATTCACATACAGATGAGTAAATAGTAAGCTTTCCAGAATATTTAGCTGATTCATTACAAAGATAACATCTCTTAAAATTTGCAAACGAGTCTCTGATTTCAAAAAATGTGGAGAAAGCAACAGACCTGTGAGTTCACAAAAGCCAGCGGCACCGTCACTCCCCATCAGCAGCCAGGCGGCTCTTCCCGCCCTGCATGGCCAGGCCACAGCATCACAGCGCCCGGCCACAGCGCCGCCCACCAGCACCACAGGTACTGTGCACTCAGGCATCTCAGTCTGGGGCTCCCCTTTCCTGCCCCAGCAGGGAGTGTGGGTAGGACTCGGGGATTCGGGTGGTGTTGGGGCTGTGGGACAGCAGTGCAGTTGAGACCCTCGGGGCATCCGGCCTGCCCTCCATCTGCTCCGCCCACAGGCCGGCTGGCTGGCCTGCCTACGCCATCTGTCCTTCCAACCAGGTCTCTCCCTCTGGGCCAGAAGCCAGCACCATGAGGCTGGGGGGTGTTGCTGAGGGTTTTCACAGCTAGGAAGGGGGAGAAACACACAGAGGGAAGAGGGTCCCTCCTCTGGCACCCAGCGCAGGATGAGTGCATGCAGGCAGGCGTCCAGGGCCCCCGAGCTTCCCCACTCACTCCTGCTGTCCACCTGGAGTCTGAGCCCCACACCAGTTGCAGGAAAAGGGTTTCGGAGCCCGAGGGCTTGCCAAGCACAGAGGGCCCCTCCCAGCCTAGACACAAACCAACAGAGGACCTCTGAGCAGCACGTCAACCAGCAGCACCCCTGGGTCACCAGCTGAGTCTCTACAGGACAGAGGGCAGGGTACGTGCATCAGTAACAGGGAGAAGAAAGAAATCCTGAGGCTGAGGGTGAGTACCCCCTGCCCCACACCAGAGCAGCATTTCAGAAGGGCCTTGAGACAGGGGCTGAGTTCGCACGCCCACCCAGCCAGTGAGCAGCAAGGCCTCTCTCTGAATACATCTCAGACCACACCCAGAAGTACAGGCTGGAAAGGGCAGTGACTTCTGGGGTCCAGAGCTGGGTGGGTGGCCTTTTTTTTTTTTTGAGATGGAGTCTCGCTCTGCTGCCCAGGCTGGAGTGCAGTGACATTATCTCGGCTCACTGCAACCTATGCCTCCCAGGTTCCAGCGATTCTCCTGCCTCAGCCTCCTGAGTAGCTGGGGCTACAGGCACCCGCCACCACGTCCGGCTAATTTTTCTATTTTTAGTAGAGACGGGGTTTCACCATGTTGGCCAGGCTGGTCTTGAACGCGTGACTTCAGGTGATCCACCCACCTCGGCCTCCCAAAGTGCTGGGATTACAGGTGTGCGCCAATGTGCCTGGCCGGACTTCTTGTTTCTATTCATTGAGAAACTTTTCACATACAAACAATAACACGACAATTTTATTCCAGTACACTTAAAATACACTGTTATCATACTTGCTTCAAGTTTCGTAGAGACATAAGGAGCAGAAATAAAATGACAGTCCCCAGGATCCTCAGCCTCCCCACGAGACTGCCCTGTGTGCAGCTCCCAGGGCCTGCAGGGACGTACTCACTTCATTTTTCATACTTTCCCAGGATGTGCTGAACTGAACCTAAAGCTATAATAATTGTTTTTTGTGTGCCTCTGAAACACAGACAAATATTATATGGCTCACATTCTGCAATTCTGCCAACATTGTGTTTCAGACACCCATACATAGAGAGATCAGGCTGATTTCCTCAAACGCTGTTATGCTATTCCATTACAATAAAGTGGTCATATGAACACAGATGTCATATGAAAATGCTGTTTGTTATTACTGAACCGCATGCTGTGTGTTTTTCTCAGCACACCTGCCGCCAGCGAAGCCTTGGTCCAAGCGGCCGCTATCCCAGAGTCCGCCTGGCTCCCCAACCGGTTGTTCCAGTCCAAACGCACCAGTGGCAGCCAGGCTGTTGCTCCCCGCCACTTTTTTGTCCACCTCAGGGTAGAATGTTATTTCAATTAGTAGTTGTTGTTTTTGAGACAGGGTCTCACACTGTCACCCAGGTGGGAGTGCAGTGGTACAATCTCAGCTCACTGCAACCTCCACCTCTCGGTTCAAGGGATCCTCCCACCTCAACCTCTCAAGTAGCTGGTACTACAGGCTCGCACCACCACACCCAGCTAATTTTCGTTTTTTTTTGTAAAGACAGGGTTTCGCTGCATCACACAGACTGGTCTTGAACTCCTGAGTTCAAGTCATCCACCCGCTTTGGCCTCTCAAAGTGCTGGGACTACAGGTGTGAGCCACCCTGCCCAGCCAATCATTTAGTTTTAATCTGGCAATATAAGTAGAGTGTTCCACACATTTTCTTGGTAAGGCTGCCCCACACAATCTATGCATGGGAGGGAGGAGCACTAACATTTCAGGGACAAGCTGAGTCACATGAAGACATGGCCCACAAGCCGACTCTACAGAAATAATATTGTTTCAACTGTAAAAGGCACTACGTAACCTTTTTCAAATGAACTAATTAAAAACATTTTATATACAGCATTTTAAATGGAGAATTCCTTTCTTGGGAAGAAAATTAGTTAAGAATATATACGGTCTGAGTTGCTATAATCCATTAACAGAAAAAGGAGTCTAAATACAGTATTCACATTTTTATCATTACTTATCCTATTCTATTAATATCTATAGGGCTTCAGATAAATTATGAGACCATAAAGTTTTGTATTTTCTGAAAAACAATTTTAACATCTTTACATTGTCAGAGCCAGACGTCTGCGAGTTATTGTTTTGCCCACCAAGCTGGAGACGTTTTGTCTGCTCATCTGGCCAAGCACAGCCCCTCTGCAGGGGAGCGGCTCTGCAGGTGAGTGCCTCCGTGGCTGGCTCACAAGCAGCATTTGTGCACATTGGCCACAACAGAACATTCTTCTCTGTTGTCAGCACTGAGGAGGAAGCTCCTGCCTAAGTGACCACAGCCAGGCACCTGCCCCATGGAGACACTGCTCTCCCCACACTCCATTCAGACTCAGGAGACCTGAGCTCCTAGAACGCAGGTTGAGGCAGCTCCCACACAAAACCTATCCTCTGGCAGTTATCAGAGACCTCAGCTGCACAAACCACACATCTACTGCACCTGACGTGGCTGGGCCCCCCAGCAGGACCTGCTCCTGAGAACACGCGGTTACTACTCCAAGTTCACAGCATGGCTGAAGTCGCTCCCACAAACCTCTCTGTACAAACACACAGAGCTCCAGGAGGCTACCCTGCATCCACAGTCATCATCTCACACCTGGGAACAAGGGTTACAGCCACAGAAATGTCATTACTGGGCTAAAAACAGAGGCTGGGTTTTTAATATCCTTCGGGGTAAAAACAGAGAAATACGAAGAGAGAAAAAGCTGATGGCCTCTCCTGACAGTTTTGTAGGAGGCTGGCAGTTTGAAGAGGCCAACCAAAAGTTATACCCTCCCTTCCTATAACCCCCTTCCCTAACAGTTGTACAAAGAGCAGTGCGTTGGGTGGGGCGGGGGGAGGGCACAGTTCACAAGCGACAGTCACCACGAGTAAGGAATTACGTAAGCAACACTAAGCTTCTGACCACACATCACTGCTAAATTTCCTCCTCCACTTAGAACCCTAAAGCCGACAGACATGAGACTGAAGCAGGAGGAAAGTAAAGACACAACAAAGGGAGATGATCTTTCGGAAGCAGTCATTCTGGGCTAAGAGCACATGTATAATCAAATGCCCACATGTGCTGGGCATTCCCATATGAGCAGCAACCGAGGGACCCAGGCCCGGCGCCGCAGACAGGGTGAGCCTGCACCGCACACAGCCATGACCTGTGTCTGAGTGCTCTCCACATACTCACTATGTTAAAAATCATGAGCACACTATGAGAAAAAGGCAGCAAATAACAAAAGGTAGCAAAACGCATCACAGTCGCCGAAGCCACGAATAGAAGGGCCCCAGTGACTAAAGACAGGAGCCACCAAAAGGCATGGGGAGGACGCAGACACTCCACGCACCAGCTGCCAAAGTACACGCTCAAATGTACACTTACACTTACACATTTACTCTTTTTTTTTTTTTTTTTTTTGAGACAGAGTCTCACTCTGTCACCCAGGCTAGAGGGCAGTGGAGCAATCTCGGTTCACTGCAACCTCCGCCTTCCGGGTTCAAGTGATTCTCCTGCCTTAGCCTCCTGAGTAGCTGGGATTACAGGCACGCAACCACAGCGCCCCAGTAATTTTTATATTTGTAGTGGAGAGGCAGTTTCACCATGTTGGCTAGACTGGTCTTGAACTCCTGACCTCAGGTGATCCACCTGCCTAGGTCTCCCAAAGTGCTGGGATAACAGGCGTGAGCCACTGTGCCCAGCCTACTCATTTGATACGGGGTCTGGCTCTGTCGCCCAGGCTGGAGTGCAGAGGCTCAATCACAACTCACTGCAGCCTCGACCTCCCAGGCTCAAGCGATCCTCCTGCCTCAGCCTCCCGAGTAGCTGCGACTATCTATAGGCATGCACCACCATGCTTGGCTACTTTTTTTTTTTTTATTTTTTGTAGAGATGGGGCCTCACGTTGTTGCCCAGGCTGGTCTTGAACTCCTGGCCTCAAGCAATCCTCCCACTGCAGCTCCCCCATATCTCACTGCAGCACTGAGATTTCTGGTGTGAGCACCTGCACCTGGCCTACACACGTATCTGCGCTCTCAGGAACAGTGTGGGCGGATTCTCGGTGAGCCTGGATCACCCCTCGGTACAGGGGTGCACAGGCAGCCCTGAGGTACAGACAGACAAGCACACTTCCAGGCCAGCTGTGGCCTCCCGGCTGGCCTCCCTGAGGACGAGGTGCAGGTCGGACAGGATTGCACACATCGGAGAGGAGGATGCAGGCAGCCCTGGGGCCAGGTCACCCTGGGACGGGGGCAGGGTGGACCAGGCAAAGCCAGAGGGAAAGCTCCTATCAGTACTGCGGGGCCACAGGCATGATATGAGGAAGAGCCCACCTGTGACACACAAAGCCTAAAAACACACCACCAAATGCTGGTGAGGACGTGGAACTGCCAGACACACAGTGTGTGTGCAAATGTTCACACCAGCATTTTGCTCTCAGGAAACAATCAGAGGCAAACCAAACAGCCACGACTAAAATGGCCCACGTAAAATGTATCGTCAAAACCTCCACGTTGGGACTCTCATCCTTGGGGAGCCTGTGGATACAAAATGTCTCGAGTTTGGTGCATTTCTCAGAAAAGCAGTTTTCTGAGCCTCGAAGGGTGTGATGGTGTTTTAACGTGTCAGCCTGACGGTGCTCTATCCCGTTATTCAGCCAAAGGCCAGCCGAGAACTTGCCGCTAAACTCCTTGAAAAGGAGCCATTAAGCAAAGGAGATTGTGCTCGATGCAGGTGGGCCTTGTCTAACCCAATGAAGGCTTTTTAGAGCAAAACCTACATTTTTCCAGAAAAAGAATTCATCACCAATCGCCCTGCAGGTTCCGCCCTGGTGGCCCCACTATGGCTAGGCTGGGTCCTGTAGTGAGTCCCCACCTGGGTTCCCCGTCCCCCTGGCTGTTGCTCTAGAGAACACTGACAATCACAGTGAGGACCTGGACACAGGCCCCCCACAGCAGCATCAGGAAGAGACACAGTGGCCCCAAGCAGTTGTGGAGTGGAGAGGAGCTGGGAGGACTAGGGCCAGGGACCCACGAGGAGCCTCGGCTGGGCTCATCCCCTCTACCTTCCCCTGATCCACTCTCACCAGGACAGCTCCTGTCCTGCCTCAAGATCTGACTCAAGCAAGGCCTCCACAGCCCTCGAAGTGCTACCGACCATACCCTGGGCTCGCAGGGCACAGACGGAGGAAGGCGGAGCCTTGCTCACTTGCACCACCAAGGGCAACTCAAAAAGCACCCGCAACGGCTCCATCTAAGGGCGCTGAGGGCCCTGCCTAGACCGCCCCACCTCCCAAACTAGAGGCAAGGTGGGCCCACTAGTGAAGACGGGTGTCTGTTGGGGAGGCAAGGACTATACGCTTACACACACACACAACTCACACACATGCACAATCAGAACTCACACTCAACTCATGCACATACACGCACACTCACACAACTCATACTCAACTCGCACATAAACACACAACTCATTCAACTCACGCACACAACTCACATACACACATGCACACGCACAGAACACAACACACAACACTCCACACACACCTCACTCAACTCACACCCAACTCACACGTGCACATGCACACAACTCACAGGCAACTCACACACACAACACACATCTCGACTCACAAATGCACGAACACAACTGACACAACCCACGTGAACTCATGCACACAACACAAGCACTCCACACACACACTCTTCACAATTCACATAACTCACTTGCACACACACAAGCACACAACTCACACGCATGCACCCACAAACTCACAGGTACACTCACGTACTCACACAACTCATGCACACAACACACATGCACACTCAACACATACTCAACTCATGCACACTCAGACATGCAGTCACTCCTCATGCACAATGCACCAACAAGCACTCCTCACATACACACTCATTCACGCATACACACTGACATACACTCATGCACACACTCCTCACATGCACACTCAGTGACACACACATTCCTCACGCACACTCATGCACACATATTGACACAGACACATGCAAACACCAACAAACTGTTCTATTTGTTAAACAGAATTCTCTGGAACGAACACCGGAAGAGAACACTAGTGCTCACCTGCTTGGGCAGAAGAGGAAAGAAGGAAACCTCTCCGCACCTTTTCATACTTCAAAATTTTAAAACATGAACACGTCACTGACTCAAAACCAAATTTAAAATAACCACGTGTGGCCAGGTGCAGTGGCTCACGCCTGTAATCCTAGCACTTTGGGAGGCCGAGGCGGGCGGATCATGAGGTCAGGAGTTCGAGACCAGCCTGACCAATATGGTGAAACCCCATCTCTACTAAAAATACAAAATTAGCTGGATATGGTGGTGGGCACCTGTAATCCCAGCTACTCAGGAGGTTGAGGCAGGAGAATCACTGAATCCGGGAGGCGGAGGTTGCAGTGAGCCGAGATCGCGCCACTGCACTCCAGCCCGGGCGACAGAGTGAGACTCCATCTCAAAAACAACAACAACAACAACAACAACAACTCCACGTGTGTGGTGGAGTCAACACCAGGTGAGGGCAGGGGAGGCCCAAGAGCTGCTGCCGGCGATCCGGGGAAAGAACTGACCATCCCAAGGCTCACCTCGGAGGGATCAGGGGGCCGGGGCACGCGGGGTGAGCAGGCAGGAAACGCATGGCCCTGCTGGGCCGTGTCAAAACCAGAACATTTTCAGCTATGCTACGAATGCCAGAATATGTTCCCTCCTGATCCCTGCAATTCAACTCTTCAGCTCCATTAAACTTGTTACAGATTTAAGCACAGATTTGTGAGTAAGAATGGAAAAGGAGACGGCCCACATGTGGTAAGAAAGCCTACTGCATGTAACCTAACGAGGAATCCAAATTCAACACCATAGTAACAGACTTCATCATTTCCAATGGTGAAAATGGTGAACCTTTTTCATTGTTATTTCTGCTTTATCACCTGAACAGAAAATGTCATGCCTGTAACTTGTGCACTTTTTTTTTTTGAGACGGAGTCTCGCTCTGTTGCCCGGGCTGGAGTGCAGTGGCCAAATCTCAGCTCACTGCAAGCTCCGCCTCCCGGGTTTATGCCATTCTCCTGCCTCAGCCTCCTATGTGCACTTTTAAGTGTTCAATTAGTTACACTAAAACTATACTTCTCTCAAGCAATCTGTGAATCCTCAAATGATCAAGACAAAAAGCTCATAAATAATCCTAAAAGGGCTGCGTAGATTTGCTCCCTACTCCTAGAAAAGCAGCAGGGAAGGACCTGCGTCAGCAGAAAGAGCAGGCCAGTCCCACCTCCTTCCTCTGGCAGGGCCCACGGGCAGCAGGAGGCTGGGGAGGCTGCAGGCTGGCTCAGGTCACAAGGCCAAGTTCTTTCAAGGAAGAGACCAGAGTAGGACCTACGGACGGGCCCAAGGAGACATCTGGACCTGGCTCCGCAGCACGTAGGGGTTGGAGGCAGATGGCACCATGGGCGCCCACACCAGCATTGGACAGAAGGGACAGGCAGCAGGGCCAAGCCTCAGCAGAGAGCTGGTGGCCTGGTCACCCACGCCCCAGAGCCACGGCAAGCACTGAGAGGTCACTTACAAGGGTCTCAATGTTAAGAGTTAAAAAAGCTCATTTTAATATATGGGAATAATTAGAAAAATCAGAAGGTTCCTTCTAGGAATCTAAAACGGAAACACATCCAGGCCTCTAGGCTCCTCCCTGGGCTGACGCAACCAGGTGCATGTTGCGACCAGAGCACTCAGTGGACCCACTAGGCTCTGCAGGCAGAAACGTCTCAGGACAAAGCAAGCTCTTCCACAAGCTTGTCTCCCAGCAATATCACAACCAACCACAGTAAACTGCCTGCCACGCACTCCCAGCTCCACACAGCACAGCCTCTCACGAGGGGCCAAGCACCGCACATCAAAGCTTCTAAGTGTGTGTCCTGACCCAGCACAGGTAAGGAGTTTACCTGGGAAGTAACCAGGTGAGCACACACACCTTCATGAATGTAAACCACAGCACCACTCCAAGGTGTGACATGGAAACTGCCAACCGTGGGACCCGGAAGAGGCGGCTTCAACCTCTCCAGCTGACTTCCTCCCCTGGATTCCTCAAGACAGGAAGAATGGTTTTTCCTCAAGAGCTAGTAAAATACACACGCGAAGCGTTACACGTGGCAAGTGCTCGCTTCGCAGGAGGTGTGCACCACGGTAGGCCCATCGTTCCTGAAACAGCACAGGTGAGTCCTGCTTCTGGAAGTGCCCACACCACTGCTGAGACGTCATTATCTGTGGGGTGGCGGAAAACAAATTATCTTTACTTCTTCTTTACATTATTCTACCTTTTTCTAAACTTTTGCAAATAGTATACATACCTTAGAATTCAAAATCCGCAAAGCTGCTGGTGTGTGTGCAGGCTGTGTTCTAAATATTAGAAGGCCCCTACGCCCACCCTCCTGGGTTCCCGGAGCAAAAGGTGCCCGTGCAGGAGACGCCATCATTAGCAAGAGGCTTCCACGTCAACAGCTTCATAAACACGTGAGCTTCGCGCATTCATCAAACACAGTCCGGAGCAGGTGCCCTTACCTTTTCCGGGACTGAGGTTCTGGTCTATGAAGACCTTGAGTTCTCCGTTGGCTTCAATTAGACCGGCCTGCAGAAAGCAAACAAAACCATAATAAATACAACAGCTAAAAGGGCTACGAAACAAGGGGTGTCTAAAGCCACCCTCAAGGGTTCTATAAATAACGTTGTAAAAGGCAGAAGGACCACAGCTAAGCAACGCCAGGAACCCCAGGAGAACGCCAGGTCCGGAGAAGGAACGTCGCTGTCACCACGGCACCTGCAGGGCCAAAACAGCATCGTCCACCAGGAATTAGCCACGACTTATAGAATCCACACAGTCTTGAAAAATCACGATCGGAATGATGAGGAAAATGTTCACAATAGAATGTTAAACGAAAGGCGGCACAGATAAGAGTACAGCCACAACAGCGGGGGCTGGGGCATGACGGCGCAGCCACACGGCGGGGGCAGGGGCGTGACGGCGCAGCCACACGGCGGGGGCACACGCATGACAGGACAACCACACAGCCGGAAACATATGCATGATGGTGTAGCCACACAGCCGGACACACACGCATGATGGTACAGCATACAGCGGGGCACATGTGTGACAGTACAGAGAGCACAGCAAGAACACACGCGTGATGGCACAACCACAGCAGGCGCACACACGTGACAGTATAGCCACAGCAGGGGCACACGCCTAATGGTACAGCTATACGGCAGTAACACACACCTAACGGTTCAGCCACACAGCAAGACACATTAAGGGGGACTCCTATCAGAATTGTCAACCTCATCCTGCTTCTCCAGAAAAGTCATGAAATCTTTCATTCTCTTACTTGTCCCAACAAAACGTCAGTCCCCAGGGCTGGGCTCTGCGAAGGAAAGGCCATCCCAGAGGAGGTCTTGGAGGGGTGGCCTCTGGGCGTGGCCGCCTGAGCATGAGCACACACACAGCAGCACGCTTGAGTACCCCGGGTCTGAGGAGGCCACGCACCTCAGGCAGTGGGGCTGGGGGGCGGCGATGGGGGTTGCTGTCTTCGCTAAGGGTAAAGACACCCGAAGGCACCCTTCTGTAGACAACACCACGGGAACAAGGAGACGCCATGACCCCATGGTGCCACCCACATAAGTCAGGGGACATGGGGAGGCAGCCCAGGTACAAGCCAGGGAGCCAAGACTAAAAGCCCAGCAAGATGACCCCTGCAAGACCACTGGGCAATTTCCTGAGCATCTTCACAACCCCTTTCCCTACAGAAGATGAGGAAAACCAGGGCTGCCCGTAAGCTTGAGGACGACGGCAAGTTCACATCCTAGGAGGCTAAAAAAAGATAGTAACGACAGACATTCAAACTGGGTCCAACCACACTTTCTGAGTCTGGCTGTGCAGCAGGCACCATCCCAGCCCTGGCTGTGGGACTTGCTGGGAGGTGGGTGGACGACCCAGTGACCACCTGCACACAGAGCCAGGTGAGGTGGGATGTGCAGGAGGGGCTGCATCACACTGGCCACACCAAGGGGCTGGGATCCAGGCTCCACCACGCCCAGGGGCCCAAAGACGGCTTGTGATGCAATCTCAAGGAAAAGAGCTGTGGGGCAAGAACCTGACCACACCCAGGAGGCGCCTCTGAGGCCACCAACCTGATGCAGCACCAGACAGGCCCCGCAGAGGGCTGCGCTGGCACAAACGCACGACACCAGACAGGCCCCGCAGAGGGCTACGCTGGCACAAACGCACGACACCAGACAGGCCCCGCAGAGGGCTACGCTGGCACAAACGCACGACACCAGACAGGCCCCTGCAGAGGGCTACGCTGGCACAAACGCACGACACCAGACAGGCCCCGCAGAGGGCTACGCTGGCACAAACGCACGACACCAGGCAGGCCCCGCAGAGGGCTACGCTGGCACAAACGCACGACACCAGGCAGGCCCCGCAGAGGGCTACGCTGGCACAAACGCACGACACCAGACAGGCCTTGCAGAGGGCTACGCTGGCACAAACACACGACAGGAAAAGCGTGACCCGTGGTCAACAACGGTGCCTGAAAGCCGGCGTGCATGGCTTTGTGCTGGCACCCATTAGTGTGTTATACATATGAGATGCCAGACGTCCTGGTCACCATGAGGGCAATATCATCCAGGCCAGGTTGGTAAGGCCGAGATGTTAAGCCTGGGAGAGAAAGGGCAGGAGGGTACGGCCAGTAAGAAAAAGGCAAGTGGGTGCGGATAGGTGGCTAAGCCAGGTACACACGGCCAAGTGGCTATGGCGGGCCAGAATCCACAGGAGATGAAGGCCAAGACACTACAGCAAAGTAGGTAAGGTCAGGTGACTATGACCAAGGAGGTGAAAGCAAACTAGGTAAGACTGAGAAGTTAAACACAAGGTGGGTCAGCCAGAAGTGAACAGCCAGGTGCGTAAGGCCAGGAAGTTACAGCCAGGAGGTTAAGGCCTGGTGCGTGAGGCCAGGAGGCAAGGGCCTCGGTCAGGGCTGGTCAGGCTTGAGCCCAGCTCGAGCATCTGTGTGGGAGTGGAGCATGCTCCAGCCCCGGGTGCGTGGAGCTGGAGGAAGCCGTGCCAGGGGTCTGATGGAGCAAGTCCCAGTTGTGGAGGATGACCGCCCTCCCACCTACACAGCCAGGGCTGTGTCCAGTTTCCCTGCATGGCGTCTGCGCTCCCAGCCCTGGCCTGTGGCAACCGTGGTTCGGGCTCTGAAGCCGTTTTGTACCACTGCCCCTGTCTATCGCCCTCCCTCACCAGGATGAACAAATGAGCACCTGCTAAGAAGTGCAGGGCCAGGGACTGGTGCAGGGCACGCACTGCCCAGGGTGGCACAGCGCCTTTTTTCTGTTGGTGGGGACAGCCCGATGGGCAGAGACAGAGCAGGGACTGCTCCTCCCCATGCCTGCAGGGTGTGTGGAAGACCCCCAGGAGCAGCGGCTGCTGTGGCCTCCATGAAACGCCGGCAAGTCAGGCCTCAACAGAGGAGCCCCGCCTAGGGCCACCGTGCACTCAGACACAGGCCTGGCCCGGCCACCGCGACGCTCGTGTCTGTAAACGTTCTGCCGCTGCTCACATAAAACCCTCCTCAAGTGCACCAATACAGGCCCTGCAAGAACACCAACTGCCCTTGCCCAGGGGAGACCTCGGCAGCCGCAGGGGCTGGGGCACAGGTGGCCTGGATGTTTCTCACTCTACCCCACTGACTCGGTGGTCAGCCCCGGCTGGGACAGGAACTCAGCAATCCCTGAGTAGCCCACGCCCAGGAAACCCAGGTCCAGGAGACCACTGCCCCGTCACCGCCACCCACCGGCACAGCCCCTCCTTCCGGGCAGTGCTTCCTCCTCCCCAGCAGCTGCCCAGGGAGTTAACGGGCCAGGCTGTGGACCCAGGTGGCCCTTCCAGGAAGACTGAGATGGGGTGAAGGGGCCCGTCTTTCTCCACCAGCCTCAATGTTGTGACATACAGCTCTGGGGTAACTGCACGGACGCGGAGCACACAGTGACGGCAGCCAGTGAGGAGAGAACAAGGCCCACATGTGGGCCAGAGCCGCACTGCCGACACAAGCGTGGCATCATCTGTGGGTCCAACTGGGTCTGCCACAAGCATCGTTTTGCTCCAGGAAAAACCCTTTCATTCCCCTTCTTTATGCAACTCATGCTTCTGAAAGTAGAAATGGCAGATAGCACTTCAAAATCCACAGCCTCAGCCTGCTGGTTCCACCGGCCACGTGCCCAGGTGTCGCTAGATCCCTGGCAAGCGCCCGCAGCTCACAGCTGGCCCCTTTCCTCAGCTTTCTCCTGGAGAAGCTCTGGGCCCAGGAGGCAGGGGCCATGAATGACACCCTGTGCTGTCTCAGCAGCAGCGCTGACGCTGCCACCTGCACGCCTCTGTCAGGGGCCACCCTCCCTGCAGGGTGTTTGGCGGCGTCCTCAGCCTTCACCCCGGGTGGGACAATCAGAATCATCTCCGGACACTGCGAAGCCACCGGCAGCCAAGAACCACAGACTCAGAGGCATGACTTCTGGGGCCGCAGGGCCTCTAAAGCAGACCTCTCCAGGGCTGGTGGAGAACAAATGCACACCTGGCTACAGAGGCTACAGTCTCAACCTTAATTTCCAACTAGGAACACGAGGCTGTAAGACAGGAAACCTGACCTAAAAGGAAACCACACAGTGGTTCCTGTGGTGCCTGTAAGTGCCTATCTTGATGGGATGCGCTTACTCCACACTGAGTTTGACAAACACTGAAAATATTTCATAATACAATGTGTGTCAAAATCACACGGGAAATGCAAACTCTCCTTTCCATAAAGGAGATTAGAAAACAAAACCACCACCTAGACTGCCTCTGTTCACAGATCATCTGAAGAACTCACACAAATGTTCTACAAACCAGCACTGGAGGAGGGTGAACCGGGGAGACGTGAGTGGGAGCAGGCGGCTGACGGCAGGGCTGGGCCACACAGCCTCCAGGAAGGCTCTGTGGCATCTTCATGTGCGGCCCTCCTAATCCTGCTTGGGATGGTATTTTGAAGTGACTGGGCCATGAAGGCACAGCCTCCCAGATGGAATCTGTGCCCTGATAAAGGGGCTCCCTGGCCCTACCACCAGGTGAGGGCACGGCAAGAAGATGCTACTTACCAGCCAAGCAGTGGCTCTCACCAGACACCAAACCTACCAGGGCCTTGATAGTGGACTCTTAGGCTCCCGAGCTGTGAGCAGTCGATTCCTGTTGTTTACAAGCTGCCCAATTCATGGTGACGGTATTCTTGTGACAGCAGCCCAAGCAACCAGGACAGGCTCTCCTGCAAATACCCACCACCGTGCTGCCTTTCCAATGGGCCCTGCTGCAGACATCCACCACCACGCTGCCTTTCCAACGGGCTCCCCTGAGGACACTCACCACCACACCACCTTCCCAACAGGATCCCATGCAGACACTCACCACTGCACTGTCTCCTACCGGCTCCCCTGCAGACACCCACCACCGCACCACCTTCCACAGGATCCCCCGCAGACACCCACCACCGCACCGCCTTCCCACAGGATCCCCCGCGGACACCCACCACCGCACCGCCTTCCCACAGGATCCCCCGCAGACACCCACCACCGCACCGCCTTCCCACAGGATCCCCCGCGGACACCCACCACTGCACTGCCTTCCCACAGGATCCCCTGCAGACACTCATCACCGCACCGCCTCCTACCAGCTCCCCTGTGGACACTCAACATTGCGCCACCTTCTCCCTGAACTGACTTCTGTGATCCGACCCCCGGGAGGATGGAAATAAGGGGCAACTTCTGAAGCTAGGTCACTCCCTGCCCTCTTGCAAAAGCTGGTGCCATGGTGTGAGGATATTCAAGAGGCCCTGAGGTGGTCCTGGTGCTGAGGGCTCCTCCTGCACTGCTGCCACAGGTAAGACATCTAGGAAGCAGACTCCCAGACCTTGGTCTTGAGGCCTGCAGAGCTGGGTAACGTCTCAACTGCAACTGCGTGAGACTCCAGGACAGAAGCACCCAACCGAGCCACTCCCAAACTCCGGGCCCACAGCTATTGTGTGGGAGTAAGAGAGCGTATTATTGTTTTAAGCCACTACATTCGTCTGTTTCACAGCAATCGATAACTAATACAGCAGTTAAGAGTTTTCTCCAGAACATTAAAAAAATGTGATTATTTTCATCAACCAGGTTGTCACTGAATTTATTTTCGAAGTGATCTTGAACCCCGCGCAAACTTAGTTCCACATGGAAAGCTCACTGGCACTGTCGTCCGAAGAACGGGATCCCACGTGGCACGCCCTCAGCATCAGCCTTTCAAAGCTGCGCTCACTCTCGGACACCCCCTTCCTGGAAGGTGACCCCCAAGGACAGGGAAGTTCGTTATGACGACCCCCTTGGCTGACAACAGGAAGAGTCGCAAGAACTAAGTGCAGCATCGTCCCTGAAAAAGACAGTGACGATGCCATGATTTAATTCCCATTTGCCATCAAACACAACGCCCTGCTGAGGCTCCACGCAGCCACGAGGAAGCTCAGCCAGCCACATCCCGACAAAAACCTACCAAGAGCTTGAGGTTCATGACTCGCTGCTGCCCACCTGCAGACCACAACCTCCCCACGTGGGCTCCACCTCGCTCCCGGGAAGGGGCCCGCGCAGGGCAGGTAAACATGCAGACCCTCAGCCTCCGCTCCTGCCCGAGACAACAGCACCAGACCCCCAGCGTAGCATGTGGATGTTGAGAACCCTGTATGTGGGGTGATCACCCATCCTGGTTGGCCCGGAACTAAGACAGGCTCCTAGGACACAGAACCACCAGGGTCCCGCCAGGCAGGGAGGCCCCGGGCTGGCTATAAACGCTGGCTGCTAAACGGGACTTGTTAACAGGAACACCGGCTGGGGTCCGTCCGCTCAGTGTTCGTGTCAACAGGATGCACAAGGGGTGCACGCTGGCCTGCTGGTCAACGGCACAGTGGCCTTAGCATCCAAGTCCCCACTCTCCAGACCAGGGGCCAGCTGTGGCCTTGCTAGCTCCCATGTCACAGCCAGCACCTGAATAGGCAACCCCACGTGAGCCACGCAGGATCCAAGGCCACAGCCTCTCCTGTCCTGTGTCCTGTCTTTAGGAGTGTGGGTGTGAGTCTGGGTCTCCGCTGACACTTTAGAACTAAGACAGACACAAATACAGCCTCTGTGATTGTTTATTATGAAGTCATTCCTATGGGTTGACATTTAGCAGATACTACAAAACCACAACGAGCAGCTTGAGTATGTAAGGAGCTGCGGGAAAGACCCTCATGTAGGTCCTCCTGACATTTCTTGTGGGCTGTGACCCACAGGAGCTCAGTAACAAGGACCAAAACACAAACGGTTTCATTTGCCTTTTTTTTTTTGGAGACAGGCTCTTACTCTGTCACCCATGCAGGGGTGCAGTGGTAAGATCTCAGCTCACTGCAGGCTTGACCTTCTGGGCTCAAGCCATCCTCCCACGTCAGCCTCCGAAGCAGCTAGGACAGGCATGCACCCCATGCCGGGCTAATGTTTCTTTAACTTTTAGTAGAGATGAGGTCTCATTATGTTGCCCAGGCTGGTCTCGAACCCCTGGGCTCAAGCACGCGTAAGCTACCACGCCTGGCCCAGCTTCCTGTGTCTAATATACTGCTGAAATTGCTATCAATTTTAAGACATGTGCACTGGACTTATTTTCCTGTTAAATCTTTATACTCAAGATGCAGCCCTACCTCCCAGTAAGGACACCTCAAGGTGCTAAACACATTCACATATAAGCCAACAGCAAAGGTGCCCCTTGGCTAAAACTAACCTTAATTTCTATTAGAAAAACTATGTTCAACTATATTTGTGTTTGTAGTTAATGGAGATAACAGTTGATTATTCTCGTCTTACATTAGATAAAACCGTACCATGAGTAGCAGCAATAACAGCAAAACACACGTTCCCAAAACACGCCATGCTGCTAGAAAAAGCTGAACCAACTGAAAATGAGAACTATTAAAGATGACATCGTTTAATAAACCTCAGCAGTGCCCACTTCGTGACAGGGTCTACGAATGGGACTAACTTCCGTGCCAGGCCTAAAAGGGGGCCTATCACTGCCGTCATCTTTAAAACACACAGGTGACCACGGTTCTCACAACCTGGAGCTGCACTCGCCTGGCCCTGATGGGGGCGCTGCCCAGGCCCTCATCGCCTCCTTCCCTGCTGGCCAGCACCCGCCAGGGTGTGTCCAGGGGGCTAATCCCCTGGGGATACACAAGCCCTAGAGACCCAGGAGGGTGCAAGGGCGTGAAGACGACTCTCCCCTACACTCGACACACAAGCCCTAGAGACCCAGGAGGGTGAGAGGGCGTGAAGAGGACTCTCCCCTACACAGCCAGTGAGGGGTCAGCCAGTGGCACACAGCAGCCAGCTGGGGCACATGCCGGACCCCACACTGTCTCACCCCTCTCTGCCCTGCTCTTCTCTGTACTTTCTAATCTACTGAACAATTTACCATTTCCATTGCTAACGGCTCCCCACTGAAGTGTAAACCAGGCTTATCTGAGCCGTGGCCTGCAGGCTGCACGTGGCCCAAGACACCTTTGAATGCAGCCCAACACAAATTTGCAAATTTTATGAGTTTTTTTTTCAGCTTAGCTATTGTTAGTGTTACTCTATTTTATGTGGCCCAAGACAATTCTTCTTGCAATGTGGTCCAGGGAAAACAAAAGATTTGACGACCCTGGCATCAACTCTGTGAAAGCAGGAATTTTGCCTGGTAAGAAAACCGCTCAGCAGGGGCCCTGCAGTCCCGACATCACAGGTTCACAAGCCAGGCCCAGGGGAGGGCTGGAGACAGGGACACCAGGGCCACACACTTCTCAGAGGGGACCCAGCAAATGATTCAGGCTTGAGGGTCATCCAGTCTCTGTCACAGCCACTCAGCTCTGCCTTCACAACAGCCAAAAAAGTGTGAAGGAACAATCTTAATTTCAAAAGTAAGCAGAGGCAAGAAGAAAGTGACCCAGCTGCACTGAGGGATCCCCCTGAGGACTGGAGTGGCCCATGCCAGACCCCAGGGCAGAAAACACTTCACTGCACTTTAAACTGTATAATGAATGAAGAGACCTGGGGAAGACGCCACTCTATATAACAGCAGCCAGGATGGGCCGCCTGCTACCAGGGCCCTCCTGGTCCCAGCATGGGACTCCTGCAGAGAACTCTCTCTGCTCCTCCTCTGACTTGCGCGGAGAACTCCGCCTGCTTCCCCCTTGACTCTTGTGGGTAACTCCGTCCGCTCCTCCCTCAACTCCTGCGGGTAACTCCGTCTGCTCCTCCCTTAACTCCTGCAGAGAACTCTCTCTGCTCCTCCCTTTTGGCTGTTGGGTTGCCCATCACAAACAGCTGGCACTTCTGCCCACCTGGCCACAAGCCCTTCCTCTGGGGCTGGGGCTAGGACCCAGCCTGGAGCTCCCAGGAGCCCTCCTGGGCCCTGGAGAGCACACCTGGGAACAAACACAACCCCAGAGCTCAGGGACAACCTCTGGCAGCCCCAGCCACTCCTTCCAGTACCCTGGCCCCGCAGGGGGCCCCACGTGGGCAGCCCTGACCTACTCCCACCAAGCACCAGAGCCTGGTGAGGGTGAGGGTGGCCTCAAGAGACTGACTCTGACCTTGCTGGCTCACCCTGAGGAAGCCACCAGCGAGCTGCCCTACACTGGGGTCCACACGGCAAAGCACAAGAACACACCCCCAGCAGCAGCCCACAAGGAGCGGGATCCAACCAGCAGCCGGGCGAGTTAATCTGAAAGTGGTCCTGCCGGGACCAACTCAGGGCACCACAGGCCAGGGCCACCTGGGACAGGCTGGACAGGGGACCTGGGCTCCTAACAGGCACTGGGAGGCAACAGACGCTGCTGGTTCAAGATGCTAAATCCAGACAGGACACGCTGGGTGACCGCCAGGCCCAGCCTTTCTCAGCTACAGAGGCCAACACCTCCCCACCTCGGGGAAGAGGACACGGTGCCACTGCAGAGCAGGGACGCGGCAGAAAAGAACCTCGCGTCTGAAGAAGATCCGGGACAGCGCGAAGGCTCATCTCACGAACACGCTCCGAATGAAAGCATCAAGTGGGAAGAGCAGGACAGGAGCTGCCGTGTCTGGAAATGGCAGGACAGGAGCCTCAGATCAAGCCTGCTGCGGAAACAATTACAGAAGAAATGTGTTTACATAAAAATCCTAGAAGAAAACCTAGGCGATACCATTCAGGACACAGGCATGGGCAAGGACTTCATGTCTAAAACACCAAAAGTAATGGCAACAAAAGCCAAAATTGACAAATGGGATCTAATTAAACTAAAGAGCTTCTGCACAGCAAAAGAAACTACCATCAGAGTGAACAGGCAACCTACAGAATGGGAGAAATTTTTGCAATCTACTCATCTGACAAAGGGCTAATATCCAGAACCTACAAAGAACTCAAACAAATTTACAAGAAAAAAACAAACAACCCCATCGAAAAGTGGGCGAAGGATATGAACAGACACTTCTCAAAAGAAGACATTTATGCAGCCAACAGACACATGAAAAAATGCTCATCATCACTCACCATCAGAGAAATGCAAATCAAAACCACAATGAGATACCATCTCACACCAGTTAGAATGCCAATCATTAAAAAGTCAGGAAACAACAGGTGCTGGAGAAGATGTGGAGAAATAGGAACACTTTTACACTGTTGGTGGGACTGTAAACTAGTTCAACCATTGTGGAAGACAGTATGGCAATTCCTCAGGGATCTAGAACTAGAAATACCATTTGGCCCAGCCATCCCATTACTGGGTATATACCCAAAGGAGTATAAATCATGCTGCTATAAAGACACATGCACACGTATGTTTTTTGCGGCACTATTCACAATAGCAAAGACTTGGAACCAACCCAAATGTCCATCAATGACAGACTGGATTAAGAAAATGTGGCACATATACACCACGGAATACTATGCAGCCATAAAAAAGGATGAGTTCATGTCCTTTGTAGGGACATGGATGAAGCTGGAAACCATCTTTCTCAGCAAACTATCCCAAGAACAGAAAACCAAACACCACATGTTCTCACTCATAGGTGGGAATTGAACAATGAGATCACTTGGACACAGGAAGGGGAACATCACACACCGGGGCCTGTTGTGGTGTGGGGGGAGGGGGGAGAGATAGCATTAGGAGATATGCCTAATGTAAATGACGAGTTAATGGGTGCAGCACACCAACATGGCACATGTATACATATGTAACAAACCTGCACATTGTGCACATGTACCCTAGAACTTAAAGTATAATAAAAAATAAATTAATTAAAAAAAAAAAGAAATATGTTTAAATCCATTGAATCTGTCTAATGCAATCAGAGAACCCGTGACCAGGGCAGGCAGGGCCAGTGCTGAGGCCCCCCGGAGGAAGGCTCCAAGCAAAGCCCCCGTACTGGGGCTGGGACCCCCAAGGGCCACACCTTGAGAAGAAAGAGCTGGAAACTCAAAGAGCCAGACCCTCACCCAGCAGGAAGCCCAGACACCAAGACTGGAGGGATCCGTCGCCACCATCTGCGGCCCAGCTGCTGAGAAGGGCCCTGCACTTCCTCCACAGACTCTGATATAAATGCCCAACAGGACAAGAGGGCAAGTCGTGACCAAAAACCAAGAGCATGGAGCCAGACCCGCAGGGATGGGGTGAAACCACCAGAGTAACTGATCAGACGCTCAAGAAATTAAAGCTCAGGTTTGACCATTTTAGCAAAGAACTAAAACCTATAAAAGAAACCAAAACAAAGTTCCAGAGCAGAAAATACAATAACTGCACATTAGACAGTGAGATGAACTATCCGGTTTGGAGCAGAGGTAGCAGGAGGGAAAATAAAGAAAAATGTAGGCCGGGCGCGGTGGCTCAAGCCTGTAATCCCAGCACTTTGGGAGGCCGAGGCGGGCGGATCACGAGGTCAGGAGATCGAGACCATCCTGGCTAACACGGTGAAACCCCGTCTCTACTAAAAAAATACAAAAAACTAGCCGGGCGAGGTGGCGGGCGCCTGTAGTCCCAGCTACTCGGGAGGCTGAGGCGGGAGAATGGCGTAAACCCGGGAGGCGGAGTTTGCAGTGAGCTGAGATCTGGCCACTGCACTCCAGCCTGGGTGACAGAGTGAGACTCCTTCTTAAAAAAAAAAAAAAAAGAAAAAGAAAAATGTAAGCAGCAAACACGATGATGTTAAAAAGGCCTAAGAACTGTACAATTTGCACCCAAGGAAAGAGAAAAGGGCAGCGAAAGTCTCCTCATCAAAGGGAGCCATTTAAAAAAAAAAAAATCAAGAGTGCCGCAGCCAGGGAGGACATGCCTGCAACATGCAGACCCGAGCCAGGACCACACCCAGAACAGAGAGGCAGCCCTGCAAGTCAGAACAAAGAGACCTACAGACAGCCCAGCTCCTGCGCGTGGACTGGAGACGCCGCCACACTCCGCATCAAGACAGAGAGGTCCTTCTGCAGCCCGGAAGCAGGAGCGACACACAGCACCCTCGGGCACCAGGAATGCAGGTGGAGGCCACAGGCGCCCAGCACCCCAGGAGCCATCACGCCCTGCTGCCCAACAGCTGTGGGCACAGGAGCAAGCCCCCTTGGGTCTGCCCCCAGCTCAGCGACCCCACAGGGCCAAACCATGCAAATCCTCCACAGACACGCACAGACGTGCGCCAAAGACCATGCAAGATGTTCATGGCTATAGATGGTCATAACTACAACTGCCAAAAACGGGACACAGTGAACGTCCGTTCCTGAGAATGCATCTGCAGCGGTAGCGGTATCCTCAGCACAAGGCACTGAGGCTGGCGGCAGAGCTGACTTCTCACTGCTGGACTTCAGCACGGGAGGAGAATCATGGCTTGGGGACTGCCCTAGGCGCATGTGGGAGGCTCCTGGATGGCTGTGTTGCCATCTGGGCAGTGGTGACACAGTGTGTGGGATGTTTAAAATCCATTTAGCTGTATACTTCACATCTGTGTATTTCATAGTAGGTATGTTATCATTCTTTAGGTTTTCTTGTACTTTATATATTATTATTCACTGAAGTTTTTTTTTTTTTTTTGAGACGGAGTCTCACTCTGTCACCCAGGCTAGAGTGCAGTGGCGCAATCTCGGCTCACTGCAGCCTCCACCCTCAGAGTTCAAGCGATTCTCCTGCCTCAGCCTCCTGAGTAGCTGGGATTACAGGCGCCTACCACCGCATCTGGCTAATTTTTTGTATGTTTAGTAGATGGGGTTTCACCATCTTGGCCAGGCTGGTCTTCAACTCCTGACCTCGTGATCCACCCGCCTCGGCCTCCCAAAGCGCTGGGATTACAGGCGTGAGCCACCACGTCCAGCCTCACTGAAGTTTTTTTAAGTCATAAGAATGCTAGAAAATATCAAGCAGAGTAAAGAAAATATAAAAACAGAAGTAATGTGAGTTAAGCTGTGAGGATACAAAGGCATAAGAATGATACAATGGACTTTGGGGACTTGGGGGAAAGGGTGAGAAGGGGGTGAGGAATAAAGACTACAAATTGGGTTCAGTGTACACTGCTCGGGTGATGGGTGCACCAAAATCTCAGAAATCACCACTAAAGAACTTATTCATATAACCAAATACCACCTGTTCTCCAAAAACCTATGGAAATAAAAAATAAAAATAGAAAAAAAATGAAAAAAAAATTAAGAAAAGAGTATACTAGAAAAAGCAGACCTTTATAAGCAATAACAACCAGTTAGAAAATACAATGGGTGGCCAGGCATGGTGGCTCACGCCTCTAATCCCAGCACTTTGGGAGGCCAAGGCGGGCAGATCATGAGGTCAGGAGATTGAGACCATCTTGGCTAATACAGTGAAACCCCATCTCTACTAAAAAATACAAAAAATTAGCCGGGCATGGTGGCGGGCACCTGTAGTACCAGCTACTTGGGAGGCTGAGGCAGGAGAATGGCGTCAACCCAGGAGGCAGAGCTTGCAGTGAGCCGAGATCGCGCCACTGCACTCCAGCCTGTGCGACAAAGCGAGACTGTTTCAAAAAAAAAAAAAAAAAAGAACAACAAAGAAAGAAAATACAATGGATAAAAACACTCATTGATAATAACAAATTTTAAAAATACATAACCCCTAAGATCAAACCTACATGCAAGGTCTATATTTGCAAAACTAAAACTTTCACAAACATCCTAATTTTTCTGAAGGTAAAGAAAAACTTTACCGAAATGGAGACTCAAACTTTGACTTGAATAAGAATCAGAAGTTGATTAAAAAACAAACACCTAATAGAAAAATACACAAGACACAAAGCCGTTAACAAACGTAAGACAAGACGTTCTAGCTATCCCAGTAGTGCTCTGAGAAATGCAAAGAAAAACGTGCACTCCTGGGCTGGCAGAGATGCCGTGGCTGGCAGCGCCCAGGTCCTCTACCCAGTCCTCAATCCCTACCTGGGCAGCTGTACTTCCAAGAGCCCATTAGGAGGGTACTTGGAAGCCTAACCCAGCCAGTGCATTTATCACACACCTGCTTAGATAAAGACGAAGTGCTGCAAGCAACCTAAATAAACATGTGAGCCATGTCTTAGCCCTTTCAGACTCCGCCACCAAACACCACAGCCTGCAGCCCTACGTGCAAGGGTTCTCTCTCATGGTCCTGGGTTCTCTCTCACGGTCCTGGAGCCCCACATGCAAGGGTTCCGTGTCACAGTTCTGGGTTCCTTCTTTCATGGTCCTGGAGCCCTACATGCAAGGATTTTCTCTCACAGTCCTGGGTCCTGGGTTCTCTCTTGCAGTCCTGAGTTCTCTATTGCGGTCCTGGAGCCCTGCGTGGGAGGGTTCTGTCTCATGGTCCCGGAGCCCTACATGCAAGGATTCTCTCTCATGATTCTGGGTTCTCTCTTGCAGTACTGGAGCCCTAAACACAAGGATTCTCTCTCGCAGTCCTGAAGACCTAAGCAGAAGGGTTCTCTCTCACGGTCCTGGGTTCTCTCTCACGGTTCTGGAGCCCTACATACAAGGATTCTCTCTGGCAGTCCTGAAGCCCTAAGTACAAGGGTTCTCTTGTACTTCACAGTCCTGGGTTCTCTCTCGTGATCCTGGAGCCCTATCCTACCTGCAAGGGTTCTCTCTCACAGTCCTGGAGCCCTAAGTGCAAGGATTCTCTCTCACAGTCCTGGAGGTAGAAGTGGGAGGTCAGGACAGAGCCAGCTTCCAGGCTGCACCTACCACCTCCTCCTTGGGCCTCATAAGGTGGGAAAAGGGCAGGCTCGCCCTGGGGACTGGCTTACAAGGACAGTGATCCAATGGGCAGGGGGGCTACACCCTCGTGCCCTCAATCAATCCTAGTCACTCCCAAAAGCCCCAACACCGTCGAGGGTAAGGTTTTGAAGGATGAACACACAGCCAGGACAGCGCATCAACAGGGTGGAGTAAGTGAGGGTGCATCGACGAGACCAGACTCCAGCAGCTGCGGAAAGGGGGCGAGGCTCCAATGCAAACAAACTTTCCAAATTTGAGACAACTTGAGAAATCTAAATGCTGCTTATGTGACAATAAGAGTGAATGACTATCTCTGAGAGACACATGTCAGAATATTTAATAACTACTTAATAATCACCCTGGCCAGGGAGGGAGTCACCCAGGTCCGTGACAGGGATGAGGCAGCAGCACAATCTCTCTCTTTTGTGTGTGTCTGAAATGTTCCACAAACTTTTTAGAATTATCTCTGCTTATATTTACTGATGTGAAAAAAAAAAAAACCTAGGACAAACTGTTGAGTAAAAAATAGCAGTGAACAAAACGTGAGTTCATTTACTTAAAATTCCATACTGTACATGTGTGTTTAAACACACACATCTAGGTTATCCCCAAAAACAATCACCAAAAAGCCTTAACAGCAGAGCCCCCATGACTGTCATTTCAGATGACTGCTTACTTTCTGATACCTTTCTGCACCACTAAGTTTTTTTTTTTTTTTTCTGAGACGGAGTCTCGCTCTATCGCCCAGGCTGGAGTGCAGTGGCTGGATCTCAGCTCACTGCAAGCTCCGCCTCTGGGGTTCACGCCATTCTCCTGCCTCAGCCTCCCGAGTAGCTGGGACTACAGGCGCCCGCCACCTCGCCCGGCTAGTTTTTTGTATTTTTTAGTAGAGACGGGGTTTCACGGTGTTAGCCAGGATGGTCTCGATCTCCTGACCTCGTGATCCACCTGTCTCGGCCTCCCAAAGTGCTGGGATTACAGGCTTGAGCCACCGCGCCCGGCCCTAAGTTTTTAAATAAACTTTCCACTGTCATAACTAAACAAAACAATAAAGCAATTTCATTTTCTAAACTAAGGGAAAAACCGCACGCCTAACGAGGTTCATCCAGAGGTGCCAAGTTGCAAGCGAGGGTGGGGCCCAATGTCACCCTAAGAAAGAGTCAGAGGAAGTTGGCATCCCCGAACGGGCAAAGGGACGGCGGCCAGAGCCACAGCGCAAGCCACGCAGGGGCACAGAACACCTCCTCCCGGCCCCACGCAACTTAAATGAAGAGGAAAGGGGGTGCAGACTCCACCCAAGTGGGCAACACAAACCCCAGGTCCTCAGGGCACAGCCTGGAGCCACCAGGCAGGGAAGCTGAAGAGCAAGGAGGTAAGTTCACACACAATGCGAGCCACAGGAGGGGCAGGTTAGGGAGGTGGGGCTGTGCTTCAGGGGACACCAGAACCTTCAGGAAACCAGTGGATTCTGAAGCCCCAGCAAGCACAGAGGGTAGGGCCTGTCCACTCACGAGTAGACACCTGGAAGGCAGGCACCCAGCATCCCTCTCCCAGCAGAGGCTGCTCTAATCTATATAATCTATAATCAGACTTTCAGCCACCACTCTAAAGCCTGCTTTTCCAGCAGAAAAACACCAAAACATGCTCCAGTCTACAATAGGCACAAATGCAAAACTGCCTGGAAAACCCATACATTAGCTCCACAGCCGCTCAACAGGTGCTTGCACCCTGCCTCCGGCTGTCTTTGGGACAGGCTGCACTGGGTCATGCAGTATGAACCTGGCAGGCGAGCTTTTCCAGGGCTGGGGTGGTGGGGAGTAGAGGCACCAGACAGGGACTTGGCCAGGGACCAGCAAGTGGCTCCCAGCACAGTTGGATTCCACACTCTTGACAACGACTCACCTGAAATGTCAGCGGCTCCGCTCTCTTCTCTTATGAAGTCACTGCTGTGTTCGAACACCTCATGCCCGCAGCCCTCCTGGAAGCCACAGCCTGCAGGAGAGGCCTACTCCCTGGGAGACTCCATCTCTCCTGTATCTGACCAACCACCACCCCCTCAATCATTCTAAACAGTGCCCAGGGCAAGCCAGGGCCCCTCTGTGCAACACTGGGTCAGAGGCAGGGGCCACAGAGTCCCCAGCGTGTCTGGCTGCTGGCTCCTGAGCTCAGAGCCTTCACACTGGGCACGCAGCAATGGCCATCCCTCCAGCTCTGATCAGACCAGCCCCTCGTGGATGGGAGAAGGTCTGACCCCAAGCCCAGGCCTATGAGGTGCTCCTAATTTCATCAAAGCCTTATGTTCACTCTTTTGCATCCATCCAAGTTCAGCCAGGACGGGGACAGCAGCTGACACCCTCCTTTCTCCCTCACTGCCCTGTTAGGGAGGGTGGCTGGCCACCCACATGGGACAGGCGAGCACACAGAGGCCAGGAGTCCCCACCTGAGGTCGCAGGGCTGGCAAGGTCCAGCCGTGCAGGCCTCTGGGACCCTGCCTCACACAGCTTCCTCCGCAACACGTCACACACGCCCGGTGGGAAAATGCTCCCCAGGGAAATGCAGCACACGCTGCCGGACAGCGCGACGGGGTCCAGGCCTGGGGCCTCAGGGAAGAGCCGCCCCGTAGCCCTCGCCCAAGTATACCGCCAGCCCGTGGGAGGTGGAGACCATCTCCGTTCATCTGTTTACTTATCACATCAGCTAACTTTAAAAATAACAATATGTTCATCTAATTTCTCTTCTGGAAAAGTTTTTACATTCAACTCTTTTCTCTTTTAGAAAGAATTTACATTTCCATTTTAACAAAAACCAAGTCATCCAAGGACAGAGTGAGCCACCGGCACTCTCAGAAGCACTCCTCCAGGGTAGCCTGGGGTCAGCACGGAGCAGAAACCCTGGCCAGACAGGGGGTGTCCGGAGGGCCCAGGACACCCACCCTGACCATGGCACCGGGCAGGCACCAGAGCCGCAGGAGATTCAGGTGCGGGGTTTGATGCCCACCCACAAGGAGGCACCGTGAGGCAAGCTCAGGACAGGTTGGGGCGAGGGGACGCACAGCCTCCTCACCAGCAGCCTTTCCGTCTCAACACTGAGCAAAAACAGGGCTCCAGGGAACCAATGCCCAAAAACACGAAGCATGGCTTCCAGGATCAGCGTCCACCTGTGATAAATGCCACTGGAACCACAGCCTGGGACGGGACAGACACCGAGGACACGCACGGGCATCAACACCGCCCTCGATGCTGACCACCTTCATCCCCTTCCACCCCAGAATAGGATTTGGTCCAGTTACTCCAATGGGAACTGCTTTTCCATTTGTTAGAGAAAAAAGAGGTTAAGTCCAGGCAAGAGTCATCGTGGCTAGCCGAAAAGAGCTCCCAGACACAGCCTACGTAGACACCAGGGTTTCCAGTTCTGTGGCTGCACACCCCGTGAGCTGTCGAATGTGTGACTCCTCCTCCCCAACTTGGCCGCGCTGGGGGAGGGGACACCTGGGGTCTCCCAAAGCCAGAGGAACCCCTCGTCCACAGCCAGCTCCCCTCGGGCTACCTGGATGACACTGAGGCAGACGTCCGTTCTCCATGCTGCATCATTCCAGGTAAGGCCTCCAAGCCTAAAAATGACTCCAGGAGTCAAAGGGCGCCCTAAAGCAGGAACGGCTTCCAAGAGCCAATAACTAGGTGAGAGGTATGACCTCAAACTCAGGCATGAAAACCAAGTCAGAGGCTGGACTCCCACCACGGTCATCTCCCTCTTCATCCTGCTTCCCTGCAAAATATAATTCGGATTCTATCAACAGTGGTGACATGAGATATTTTCATTCAAACCCTGATTTTTCTTAAAGGCAAAAGAAATAGCAGAGTCTAAAATAAGTCCCATACAAATTACTCCGAGCCATCAATACTTTCAAGGAGAGGAAGTGAATGACTACACAGCAGCTAAAAAGCCTGACGGTACGTCTCAAAGACCAGCGTTTGTAGTCACAGACATGCACGCACACAGGCCATTTCACCTCCAGCAGTTCATCCTAAAACTCATCCTGGATTTGTGCAAATTTGGGAAGATTTAACCGGAAACCACTAGAATCCCCAACCACAGGGGAGTGGGTCATTACTGAGGCACATCCATGCAGCAGGAAGAGTCTCCTAACTCCACTGCCTCTCCCACAAAATGCCAGGCCGACAAGACTCTCTCGGACGGATCTCCATGCGTCTCAGACTCAGCCTTGTTCATTCCAGACACCCCTCTATACCAGCGGCACTGTTACCAGCATCCCAGGAAAACTGCAACCAACACAGGAGGCTGCACTCTGTGTCCTGAGATGTCTTTTACGTTCTCCACTCAATCTACAGAAAACAAAACCCGGTATGGCGGCGGGTGTGGCTCGAAGGGGTGGCCCCACTCTCCAAGAAGAGGAGTTCAGTCCAGAGCCAAGAGATCTGGGGACCAGATGCGCATTTGTCTGAATGTAAAATGAAGTGTTAGGTACAGCATCTTTTTAAAGTTATTTCCCAGGTTAATCCACGTTTTCAGTAACTGACCATCTACGACTCCCCAACGTACCAAATAAACATACAGCTGCTAAAAACATGGTAGAAAAAAATAACTGACCAGAGAAAACACTGACAATATACTGAGGTGAAAAGATTAGAAACAGAAGATACAGTACGTTCCCATCTTGGAAAAGCTGCCTTATCACACACGGCTAAATAGAAATCCCACAGGCATACGCTATAAAATCCTAACAGTTCAGCTCACATATGAACGTAACTTCATTTTCTTCTTTTTGCTTTCCTAGAATTTTTTTAAATTTTCTGCAACTAAGATTACTCTTACAATCAGAAGAAATAATGCTCGAATTTTGTTAGTAAGTCATATTCTTTTCTTGTGGAAAGTCTACTTAATGGATACTATTAAAAAGCAACTGCGACAGAAAAGCCCACTGGTACAGCAATCGGCACACGCAGGTCACTCAGTAACACAAGGATTCCATGTCCACTAGGAATGGGCGGCACCCACAGCCCAAGCCTGGGCACAGCTGAGGACCAGCGCACAGGACACCTGTCACCTGGACATGGCTGAGGACCTGTGCACACCACATCAGTCACCTGGGCAGGGTGAGGACCCACACACACCACACCTGTCACCTGGGCAGGGCTGAGGACCAGCGCACAGGACACCTGCCACCTGGGTAGGGTGAGGACTCGCGCACACCACACCTGTCACCAGGGAAGGGCTGAGGACCAGCACACAACACACCTATCACCTGGGCACGGCTAAGGACCCGTGTACACCACACCTGTCACCTGGGCATGGCTGAAGATCAGCACACAGCATACCTGTCACCTGGGCAAGACTCAGAACCCACGCACATCACACCTGTCACCTGGGCAGGGCTGAGGATTTGCACTCAGGACACCTGTCACCTGGGCAGGGCTGAGGATCAGCACACCTGTCACCTGGGCATTGCTGAGGACCCACGCACATCACACCTGTCACCTGGGCAGGGCTGAGGATTTGCACACAGGACACCTGTCACCTGGACAGGGCTGAGAATCAGCACACAGCACACCTGTCACCTGACTTGCACACACACCTGTCACCTGGGCATTGCTGAGGACCCGCACACACCACACCTGTCACCTGACTTGCACACACACCTGTCACCTGGGCATTGCTGAGGACCCGCACACACCACACCTGTCACCTGGGCAGGGCTGAGGATTCGCACACAGGACACCTGTCACCTGGGCAGGGCTGAGGATCCACGCACAGCACACCTGTCACCTGGGCAGGGCTGAGGATCAGCACACCTGTCACCTGGGCATTGCTGAGGACCCGCACACGGCACACTTGTCACCTGGGCAGGGCTGAGGATTCGCACACAGGACACCTGTCACCTGGGCAGGGCTGAGGATCCGCGCATAGCACATCTGTCACCTGACTTGCACACACACCTGTCACCTGGCCATGGCTGAGGACCAGCGCACAGCACACCTGTCACCTGGGAAGGGCTGAGGACCAGCACACACCACACCTGTCACCTGGGCAGGAGGGGAGGGCTAGGGACGCGTTGGCAATGCTGGATTCTGGGCTGACCCATTCGGGTTTCTGACCCTTTCCTGCTTCCCCATCCATTGGAGCAGATCACACTGTCTCTTTTCCTCAGACCCCAGTGACGCGATGCTATTGAATGGCACACCAGGGTGCACAGGGCAAGCATCTGCGTTAAAAGATACTGTATCTCAAAGCCACAGGGGACACACAAGGGTTTCATTCATCAGACCAGAATCTCTTAGAAACTGGACCATGGAAAAACAGGATTTATGGCTGGGCGTGGTGGCTCACGCCTGTAATTCCAGCACTCTGGGAGGCCGAGGCAGGTGGATCACCCAAGGTTGGGAGTTCGAGACCAGCCTGACCAACACGGAGAAACCCCATCTCCACTAAAAATAAAAAAACCTAGCAGGGTATGGTGGTGCATGCCTGTAATCCCAGCTACTTGGGAGGCTAGGAGGTAGAAGAATTGCTTGAACCCAGGCAGAGGTTGCGGTGAGCCAAGATCGCGCCATTGCACTCCAGCCTGGGCAATAAGAGTGAAACTCCGTCTCAAAACAAAAAACAGGATTCACACACAAGACGGACAGGAAGAGGCAGATACAACTCTTCATCCTTGAGTCTCAAAATGACCTGTAGCACATGTGAACAGAGCCCATGACCTGTGCGACAACTTAAAAGCCATAGTCCGCGTCCACACAGGAGCCCGGAAGCAGAGTTGGGATGCTGTGGGAATCTCAGCCAGCTGGGAAAAGGTGCAAAGGGTGGACGCTTTTCCAGGCCTGCACCACGCACAAAGATACAGACAGCAGTGCATGGCCAGTACCCGAACAACCAGAATCATCTGAGTAAGAAGACACCTGGGGGATGAGGGGTCATCTAATTCAGCCTCTAATTCAGCCAATGCTGACACCCACCCTTCCCCCTGCAGATCCATCCCCACGTGTGGTCTAAGCCACCCACTGCTGCTAGGCCTCCTCTCTGAGCAAAACTTGACAAATCTAGTTCTTTACGACAAACAGCAGAAAGCCATAGTGTAGTCAAGCTAAATATCAACTGCAAATCTGGATTTTCTAATTGTTCTACAACAAAATATTTTTAATGTAAATACCAAGAGTGAAGTTTTTAACATCCCCTGAAGAGCACCTAACAGTTCTACTGCAAATCAAGCTGTGCACCAAAGGTGAGGTTTCTAATTCTTACACAAGGAACTCCAGAGATTTTTTCCAAATACCAAAAGTAAAGAGCTAACAAAGAGCTGATTAAAATATCCTTTTTATCTTTTGAATTTTATACCAGATGTTCCTATAATACCTCTTTCAAAGCACGTTTTAGGGGCAAAAACTTTTTTTTTTTTGAGACGAAGTCCTGCTCTTGTCGCCCAGGCTGCAGTGCAATAGTGGTGTCATCTCGGCTCACTGCAACCTTCGCCTCCCGGGTTCAAGCGATTCTCCTTCTCAGCCTCCCGAGTAGCTGGGACTACAGGCGCCCGCCCACCACGCCTGGCTAATTTTTGTATGTTTAGTAGAGACAGGGTTTTGCCATGTTGGCCAGACTGGTCTCGAACCCCTGAACCTCAGGTGATCTACCCACCTCCTGGATTACAGGCGTGAGCCACCACACCGGCAGGGGCAAAACTTTAATTAACCTATAATTTCTAATTTTTAGTATCTCTTCAGAATTAATCTAACCTCATCCTATGTAGGAAAAAAAATCCTGAAATATGAAAAGACTGTTGTAAAAACAAGCACGTCATCATAGATTTCTTCAACACTTAAACCTGAGGGGACTGAACTGACAACCTTCTTAACCTCTAAGTTATTTCTTTCTGAGGACAAAACAAGGCCTGAGTTGCTGAATCCTGTTCCCAGAACTCACTTCTTCAAACACTGAAGGAAACAGCAGTTTGTGCTGCATCAAGTCCACCTCTTCAGGCCTGAACTTCATCGTCCAAGTCTGTAAAAGGACACCTGGTAGTAGACCCTTCGAGGAGCTCATTGGTCCCCTCTTGGCATTAGCAGGGCCTCATGACAGCATCACTCAAAAGCCTCCATGGTGGGACACACACAGTTCTCTTTGGTCCCCGGCTCTCAATTTCAGGATTTCTCCATAAACTCACAGGACACAAAACAGGCACCACAGAACGGCTTTCACAACCAAGGCAAGTGAATGCTGGGCAGTGATGTCCACAGCCACTTTCTCTGCACAGGCAGCTGATCAGGTCCGAGTCCCCGCCCAGCCCAAGAGCAAGTTCAGATTCCCTGCATCTTTACCAATAGCAGGAGGAGCTTGGAGAGACAAACAGGACCCCAGAAACAGCCCCACACTGGCTACACCCCAATGTCTTACAGCAAAAGCATCCCTGTAATGTTTGATGAATTCATCAGCTCCCCGCCTTCCCACTTACAAACCTTCATGACACTGGACAATCGTGGGTGAGGGCAGGATCTTCCAAGGTCGGGAGGGGAGAGGCACAGCTCTGCCTGATCCCACCAAGGGTCATGTTGCCTGGGCAGACAGGAAACTTGGCTGCAGGCCGAGATGCCAGTGCCAGGCCATACTCCCTCACCCAAGGGCCCTGCCAGCCCAGCTCTAGAACTTGAGTCCCTGCAGCTGGAGTGACTCGTGACAAGGGCCTATCCAACTCTACAGGAGGCGCCAAAGTGCCTTCCAAGACTAAATCTGAGGATGGTTCCGAGCACCACCATTACCTGCCATGGGACCCCACAGATCCACGGGTCACAGCCACCCTGCTCAGGAACCGGAGGACAGCCTCTCTGGGCCCTGAGGGGGAGGGCCTGAGACGTTTCAAGGGCAGTTCAGAAACTCAGAGTCTGTATGGACCTGCCCGAGTGTCTCCAAACTTAAGACAGGACTGCACCTGAGGCTATCAACAGACTGGGTGGGCCAGGCATGGAAACAGACAGTCCCCACAGCAAGGAAATCCTCCCCAAATTGCCAAGGGCAGCCCATAATCTTGATAATACATTTCTGTAAGTGGCCCATGCTATGCCAGCAATCCTGCTGGGCAAGAACAGGCCTCAGGTTCCCGGCGCCAGCCAGGTGGCCATCTGACAGCTGACTCCTGTTCTCCACATTCTCCCACTCAACAGAGTATAAAGATAAATATTCCATTAGAATTTACCATTTTAATTCAAATAAATAAAATAAAAAAAAAACAAGCCCCTGAGCAAGACAGCAGAAACCTAATCCCGCTCACCATTTCTCCAGCTGGGCCCACTCAAGGAACATCAAAGGCAGCCACCTTCTAGGCTGTTTCTCCTCCTGTGACCCTAGATCACCCACTCCAGCACCGCCACTCACTCTCCACCCACAAGACCATCACCACACTCACCCGCTACCAGCGCCACCATCACCACTCACTCTCCACTCACAACACGACCAACACGCACGCTCCACCCACAACACCAGCACCACGCACGCTCCACGCACAACACGACCAACACGCACGCGCCACCCACACCACCATAATCACACGCAGCGACCAACGCCACAACCACTCACGCGCAGCCAAGCGACCATCACCACGCACGCTCCACGCACACCAGCACCACGCACGGGCCACCAACGCCCCAGCACCACGCAGGCGCCAGCCAAGACCAGCACCAGCACTCTCCACGCACAACACGACCAACACGCACGCCACCCACAACACCATCACCACTCACTCCACCAACGCCACCAGCACCACTCACTCTCCATCCAAGCTACCGCACCACTCACGCGCCACGCACAACACTACCAACACTCACGTCCACCCACAACACCATAAGCACACTCACTCTACCAAGCCATCACCACTCACTCTCCATCCAATCTACCATCACCACTCACTCTCCACCCACAACACCATCACCAGTCACTCTCCACTCACAACACTACCAAAACTCACTCTCCACCCACAACACCATCACCACTCACTCTCCACTCACAACACTACCAACACTCACTCTCCACCCACAACACTATAATCACACACTCTCTACCAACGCCACCATCACCACTCACTCTCCACCTACAACACCATCATCACTCACCCTCCACTCACAACACTACCAACACTCACTCTCCACCCACTCCACCATCATCACCACTCACTCTTCCCCAATCTACCACCATCACCACCCACTATCCACCTACAACACCATCACCACTCACTCTCCACTCACAACACTACCAACACTCACTCTCTACCCATACCACCATAATCACACTCACTCTCTACCAACTCCACCATCACCACTCACTCTCCATCCAATTTACCATCACCACTCACTCTCCACCCACTCCACCATCATCACCCACTCTCCACCCACACCACCATCACCACTCACTCTCCACCTACACCATCACGACTCACTCTCCCCCAGTCTACCACACTCACTCTCCGTCCAATCTATCATCACCACTCACTCTCCACCTACAACACCATCACCACTCACTCACTCTCCACCCACTCCAGCACCACCACACTCACTCTCCATCAAGTCCACCACCACTCACTCTGCACCTACTGCACCATCACTGATCACTCTCCTCACCACTCCTCAGTCATTTCCTACCCACTCTGCAAACTTCTCAGAGTACCTCTCTCCTCCCTTGTGTGTAGCTCCTTGCCATATAGACCTTCACACCCACTGCCTGTCAACTGCTGTTCAAAGATGACACCCCCAGAGGACTGACTTCATCCTCTTCTTTTTGTCCCTAACTCACATGGAGCCATTTGTGGCCTTTTCCCACCTGCTTGTCTCCCTGTGCCCTAC
>NW_022142292.1:0-50185 GCF_007565055.1 Rhinopithecus roxellana | reverse complement strand
TTCTTGGGGGGCTTCCACATGAGATCCTGGACGGGGCCAGGCTCAGGTCTCAGGCTGTAGCCACCTGCTGGCACCTGTCTTCCTACAGAGGAAGTTAATTCCACTTGGGTGGACCAAGAGCTAAGCAATTGTTTTGGCCACTTTTTTTTCTCAGAAGGATGAGATTTGGTGATTTATGAAATCTGGTAAAAAACGCTCCTTAGCCTGCTTTGTATTTGTCATGAAACTATAGAATATTTTGAATAGTTTTTAAACTTGTGTGGGGAACGAGGCTTTTAAGGCCAGAAATGTGCTCTATTTTATTGGTGTGCGGTTCTTTACCATGCTTGGTGACGCCGGTCACTGAAACACCAGCTGGATTCCTTAGTGTTTCCCACCACGCATTGCTCTGTAACCGTGAGTGAAAGGGGTTGTTGAAACAGCTGTAGCAAAAATGCATCCAGAGTGTGGAGCCCTCTCCATCGGTGCAGAGGTTTCAGTGGTCCCTGTGAGGCCTTGTGGGGCGTCTGCCCTCCCTGACCTGTGACCACCTGCGTCACACGGTGTCCCTGGCTTCAAGCACTGGGATGTGCTTTAGAGAGGGCGTATGAGCACACAGGTGGACCCAATGTGGGTTTTTGAAGTCATATCTGGGTGTGCTGCGAGGCTACTTTTATGCTATCCACTGTGCTTGTCCGTACCATGCCCTGACCTCATGCGTGCATGCACTCAGAATGCCAGATGTGGCCACGTGCTCAACGCGCAGCCATGTTCATTACGTCTCCTCACTGTGAGGAGCTGGGCCCAGGGCCTCGGTTAGAGCACGCTTCTGGTGTTGTGTGGTTTCCTGTGTGGTTTCCTCAAATGGTTCTCAAACACGCTTTGATACATAATGGGTGGTGTCACCGGGGCCCTCATTCATTCCCCCTTGATTTCATTGGCACTGTATATGAGCAGCATGTAGTGTGAGGCTGGGGGTGGGGGGCATACAGAAAGGTGATCTGGCTCTGCGGGACTCTGAATGCTCCATCCAGTTTCGGCATCTGAGACGCAGCATTTGTCGGGCTGCATAGGCACAGGGACTGGGGGCTTACCTTGCGCTCAGGGGTTGTGATCTGAGTTGGGGGCTGATGCTGGGAGGAGAGTAGGATTCTACAGCTGGTGAGGCCTTCCCTGCTCAAAGTCGGGGAGTGGTCAGGAGTGCTGGGTCTGGCTGGAAAGGGAGATTGTGGACAAGTCGAGGAATTTGATGTTTTCTCTAGCTCTTTTTCTTTTGAGACAGAGTCTTGCTCTGTCTCCCAAGCTGGAGTGCAGTGGCACAATCTTGGCCCACTGCAGCCTCTGCCTCCTGGGTTTAAGCAATCCTCTCGCCTCAGCCTCCCAGGAAGCTAGGATTACAGGCATGTGCCACCATGCCTGGCAATTTTTTTTGTGTTATTACCAGAGATGGCGTTTCACCATGTTGGTCAGGCTGGTCTCGAACTACTGACCTCAGCAATCCACCCACCTTACAGGCGTGAGCCACTGTGCCCAGCCTAGCTAACTCTTTTAAGTAGAGGTGTGACATTTGAGTTTTGAAAAGATGATGTTGGCAGCTTTTGCAGAAGGGAACATAGATCACCAGTTAGGGTTTTTTTTTGTTTTGTTTGTTTTTTTGAGACAGAGTTTTGCTCTTGTTGCCCAGCTAGAGTAGCAGTGGCGTGACCTCGGCTCACTGTGACCTCAGCCTCCCAGGTTCAAGCGATTCTCCTCCTCATCCTCCCAAATAGCTGGGATTACAGGCACACTACCACACCCAGCTAAAAAATTTTTAGCTGGGTCTACCTAGTTGGTAGACACTGGGTTTCACCATGTTGGCCAGGCTGGTCTTGAACTCCTGACCACAGGTGATCCACCCACCTCAAGCCTCCCAAAGTGCTGGGATTACAGGCGTGAGCCACTGTGTCCAGCCCACCAGTTAGGTTTTTTAAAGCACCGGTACTGCAGTAAAACCACAGGTATATGCCAAAAGCCCTTATGCTAGGGAAAGCTGTGCCACTCCAGCTTCTCAGAGCCCTGGGGCCTCTGTAGAGGGCCATGAGGGGCCACAGGATGCAGGGAGTTGGAACTAGTCCCTGGTAGTCACCATGGAGGAGAAGAAACAAGGACACCCAAGACCTGAGACTGGAACGTTCTGGAGAGAACACAAGAGAAAAACAACTCAGGAGCTTCCAACCTCAAGTAGGGCACAGGGAGACAAGCAGTGGGAAAAGGCCACAAATGGCTCCATGTGAGTTAGGGACAAAAAGAAGAGGATGAAGTCAGTCCTCTGGGGGTGTCATCTTTGAACAGCAGTTGACAGGCAGTGGGTGTGAAGGTCTATATGGCAAGGAGCTACACACAAGGGAGGAGAGAGGTACTCTGAGAAGTTTGCAGAGTGGGTAGGAAATGACTGAGGAGTGGTGAGGAGAGTGATCAGTGATGGTGCAGTAGGTGCAGAGTGAGTGGTGGTGGACTTGATGGAGAGTGAGTGTGGTGGTGCTGGAGTGGGTGGAGAGTGAGTGAGTGGTGATGGTGTTGTAGGTGGAGAGTGAGTGGTGATGATAGATTGGACGGAGAGTGAGTGTGGTAGACTGGGGGAGAGTGAGTCGTGGATGGTGTAGGGGAGAGTGAGTGGTGATGGGTGGTTGGTGGAGAGTGGGTGATATTGGTGGAGTGGGTGGGAGCGTGCAGTGGTTGATGGTAAATTGGGATGGAGAGTGAGTGGTGATGGTGGAGTTGGTAGAGAGTGAGTGTGATTATGGTGGTATGGGTCAGCGAGTGCGTGTTGGTCGTGTTTGCGTGGCGGTGAGTGGTGCTGGTGTTGTCGGTGGACTCGTGGGGTAGGTGCGTGTGGTCGCTTGGGGGCCGCGTACGTGGTGATGCTGGTGGCGTGGGTGGCCGTGCGTGTTGGTCGTGTTGTGCGTGGCGGGTGCGTGCTGCTGGGTGTTTGTCGGTGGCGCGTGCGTGGTGCTGGTGGCGTTGGTCGCGCGTGAGGTGTGCTTCTCGTGTTGTGGGTGGCGCGTGCGTGTTGGTCGGGTTGTGCGTGGCGCGTGCGTGGTGCTGGTGTTTGTGGGTGGCGCGTGCGTTTTGGTCGTGGTGTGCGTGGAGCGTGACTGGTGATGGTGTTGTGGTGGAGCGTGCGTGGTGCTGGTACGCTTGGGCTGGCGCGTGCGTGGTGCTGGCCTTGGTCGCGCGTGCGTGTGCTTATCTGTGTTGTGGGTGGCGCGTGCGTGTTGGTCGTGTTGTGCGTGGCGCGTGCGTGGTGCTGGTCGCTTGGCCTGGCGCCGTGCGTGGTGCTGGTGGCGTTGGTGGCCCGTGCGTGGGTGCTGGTGTTGTAGGTGGCGCGTGCGTGTTTGGTCGTGTTGTGCGTGGGCCGTGCGTGGTGCTGGTCGCTTGGCTGGCGCCTGCGTGGTGCTGGGGCGTTGGTGGCCCGTGCGTGGTGCTGGTGTGCGTGGCGCGTGCGTGGTGCTGGTCGCTTGGCTTGCGCGTGCGTGGTTGTGGCGTTGGTCGCGCGTGCGTGTGCTTCTGGTGGTGTGGGTGGCGCGTGCGTGTTGGTCGTGTTGTGCGTGGCGCGTGCGTGGTGCTGGTGTTGTTGGGTGCGCGTGCGTGTTTGGTCGTGTTGTGCGTGGAGCGTGCGTGGTGCTGGTGGCGCTGGGTCGCGGGTGACGTGTGGTGATGGTATTGTGGGTGGAAGAGTGAGTGGCGGTGCTGGAGTGGGTGATCTAGGGTCACAGGAGGAGGAAACAGCCTAGAAGGTGGCTGCCTTTGATGTTCCTTGAGTGGGCCCGCTGGAGAATGGTGAGCGGGATTGAGGTTTCTGCTGTCTTGCTCAGGGGCTTGTTTTTTTTTTATTTTATTTATTTGAATTAAAATGGTAAATTCTAATGGATATTTATCTTTATACTCTGTTGAGTGGGAGAATGTGGAGAACAGGAGTCAGCTGTCAGATGGCCACCTGGCTGGCGCCGGAACCTGAGGCCTGTTCTTGCCCAGCAGGATTGCTGGCATAGCATGGGCCACTTACAGAAATGTATTATCAAGATTATGGGCTGCCCTTGGCAATTTGGGGGAGGATTTCCTTGCTGTGGGGACTGTCTGTTTCCATGCCTGGCCCACCCAGTCTGTTGATAGCCTCAGGTGCAGTCCTGTCTTAAGTTTGGAGACACTCGGGGCAGGTCCATACAGACTCTGAGTTTCTGAACTGCCCTTGAAACGTCTCAGGCCCTCCCCCTCAGGGCCCAGAGAGGCTGTCCTCCGGTTCCTGAGCAGGGTGGCTGTGACCCGTGGATCTGTGGGGTCCCATGGCAGGTAATGGTGGTGCTCGGAACCATCCTCAGATTTAGTCTTGGAAGGCACTTTGGCGCCTCCTGTAGAGTTGGATAGGCCCTTGTCACGAGTCACTCCAGCTGCAGGGACTCAAGTTCTAGAGCTGGGCTGGCAGGGCCCTTGGGTGAGGGAGTATGGCCTGGCACTGGCATCTCGGCCTGCAGCCAAGTTTCCTGTCTGCCCAGGCAACATGACCCTTGGTGGGATCAGGCAGAGCTGTGCCTCTCCCCTCCCGACCTTGGAAGATCCTGCCCTCACCCACGATTGTCCAGTGTCATGAAGGTTTGTAAGTGGGAAGGCGGGGAGCTGATGAATTCATCAAACATTACAGGGATGCTTTGCTGTAAGACATTGGGGTGTAGCCAGTGTGGGGCTGTTTCTGGGGTCCTGTTTGTCTCTCCAAGCTCCTCCTGCTATTGGTAAAGATGCAGGGAATCTGAACTTGCTCTTGGGCTGGGCGGGGACTCGGACCTGATCAGCTGCCTGTGCAGAGAAAGTGGCTGTGGACATCACTGCCCAGCATTCACTTGCCTTGGTTGTGAAAGCCGTTCTGTGGTGCCTGTTTGTGTCCTGTGAGTTTATGGAGAAATCCTGAAATTGAGAGCCGGGGACCAAAGAGAACTGTGTGTGTCCCACCATGGAGGCTTTTGAGTGATGCTGTCATGAGGCCCTGCTAATGCCAAGAGGGGACCAATGAGCTCCTCGAAGGGTCTACTACCAGTGTCCTTTTACAGACTTGGACGATGAAGTTCAGGCCTGAAGAGGTGGACTTGATGCAGCAACAAACTGCTGTTTCCTTCAGTGTTTGAAGAAGTGAGTTCTGGGAACAGGATTCAGCAACTCAGGCCTTGTTTTGTCCTCAGAAAGAAATAACTTAGAGGTTAAGAAGGTTGTCAGTTCAGTCCCCTCAGGTTTAAGTGTTGAAGAAATCTATGATGACGTGCTTGTTTTTACAACAGTCTTTTCATATTTCAGGATTTTTTTTCCTACATAGGATGAGGTTAGATTAATTCTGAAGAGATACTAAAAATTAGAAAATTATAGGTTAATTAAAAGTTTTGCCCCTGCCGTTGTGGTGGCTCACGCCTGTAATCCAGGAGGTGGGTAGATCACCTGAGGTCAGGGGTTTCGAGACCAGTCTGGGCCAACATGGCAAAACCCTGTCTCTACTAAACATACAAAAATTAGCCAGGCGTGGTGGCGGGCGCCTGTAGTCCCAGCTACTCGGGAGGCTGAGAAGGAGAATCGCTTGAACCCGGGAGGCGAAGGTTGCAGTGAGCCGAGATGACACCACTATTGCACTGCAGCCTGGGCGACAAGAGCAGGACTTCGTCTCAAAAAAAAAAAAGTTTTGCCCCTAAAACGTGCTTTGAAAGAGGTATTATAGGAACATCTGGTATAAAATTCAAAAGATAAAAAGGATATTTTAATCAGCTCTTTGTTAGCTCTTTACTTTTGGTATTTGGAAAAAATCTCTGGAGTTCCTTGTGTAAGAATTAGAAACCTCACCTTTGGTGCACAGCTTGATTTGCAGTAGAACTGTTAGGTGCTCTTCAGGGGATGTTAAAAACTTCACTCTTGGTATTTACATTAAAAATATTTTGTTGTAGAACAATTAGAAAATCCAGATTTGCAGTTGATATTTAGCTTGACTTACACTATGGCTTTCTGCTGTTTGTCGTAAAGAACTAGATTTGTCAAGTTTTGCTCAGAGAGGAGGCCTAGCAGCAGTGGGTGGCTTAGACCACACGTGGGGGATGGATCTGCAGGGGGAAGGGTGGGTGTCAGCATTGGCTGAATTAGAGGCTGAATTAGATGACCCCTCATCCCCCAGGTGTCTTCTTACTCAGATGATTCTGGTTGTTCGGGTACTGGCCATGCACTGCTGTCTGTATCTTTGTGCGTGGTGCAGGCCTGGAAAAGCGTCCACCCTTTGCACCTTTTTCCCAGCTGGCCTGAGATTCCCACAGCATCCCAACTCTGCTTCCGGGCTCCTGTGTGGACGCGGACTATGGCTTTTAAGTTGTCGCACAGGTCATGGGCTCTGTTCACATGTGCTACAGGTCATTTTGAGACTCAAGGATGAAGAGTTGTATCTGCCTCTTCCTGTCCGTCTTGTGTGTGAATCCTGTTTTTTGTTTTGAGACGGAGTTTCACTCTTATTGCCCAGGCTGGAGTGCAATGGCGCGATCTTGGCTCACCGCAACCTCTGCCTGGGTTCAAGCAATTCTTCTACCTCCTAGCCTCCCAAGTAGCTGGGATTACAGGCATGCACCACCATACCCTGCTAGGTTTTTTTTATTTTTAGTGGAGATGGGGTTTCTCCGTGTTGGTCAGGCTGGTCTCGAACTCCCAACCTTGGGTGATCCACCTGCCTCGGCCTCCCAGAGTGCTGGAATTACAGGCGTGAGCCACCACGCCCAGCCATAAATCCTGTTTTTCCATGGTCCAGTTTCTAAGAGATTCTGGTCTGATGAATGAAACCCTTGTGTGTCCCCTGTGGCTTTGAGATACAGTATCTTTTAACGCAGATGCTTGCCCTGTGCACCCTGGTGTGCCATTCAATAGCATCGCGTCACTGGGGTCTGAGGAAAAGAGACAGTGTGATCTGCTCCAATGGATGGGGAAGCAGGAAAGGGTCAGAAACCCCGAATGGGTCAGCCCAGAATCCAGCATTGCCAACGCGTCCCTAGCCCTCCCCTCCTGCCCAGGTGACAGGTGTGGTGTGTGCTGGTCCTCAGCCCTTCCCAGGTGACAGGTGTGCTGTGCGCTGGTCCTCAGCCATGGCCAGGTGACAGGTGTGTGTGCAAGTCAGGTGACAGATGTGCTATGCGCGGATCCTCAGCCCTGCCCAGGTGACAGGTGTCCTGTGTGCGAATCCTCAGCCCTGCCCAGGTGACAAGTGTGCCGTGTGCGGGTCCTCAGCAATGCCCAGGTGACAGGTGTGCTGATCCTCAGCCCTGCCCAGGTGACAGGTGTGCTGTGCGTGGATCCTCAGCCCTGCCCAGGTGACAGGTGTCCTGTGTGCGAATCCTCAGCCCTGCCCAGGTGACAGGTGTGGTGTGTGCGGGTCCTCAGCAATGCCCAGGTGACAGGTGTGTGTGCAAGTCAGGTGACAGGTGTGGTGTGTGCGGGTCCTCAGCAATGCCCAGGTGACAGGTGTGTGTGCAAGTCAGGTGACAGGTGTGCTGTGTGCTGATTCTCAGCCCTGTCCAGGTGACAGGTGTCCTGTGTGCAAATCCTCAGCCCTGCCCAGGTGACAGGTGTGATGTGCGTGGGTCCTCAGCAATGCCCAGGTGACAGGTGTGCTGATCCTCAGCCCTGCCCAGGTGACAGGTGTCCTGAGTGCAAATCCTCAGCCCTGCCCAGGTGACAGGTGTGATGTGCGTGGGTTCTGAGTCTTGCCCAGGTGACAGGTATGCTGTGTGCTGATCTTCAGCCATGCCCAGGTGACAGGTGTGGTGTACACGGGTCCTTAGCCGTGCCCAGGTGATAGGTGTGTTGTGTGCTGGTCCTCAGCCCTTCCCTGGTGACAGGTGTGGTGTGCGCGAGTCCTCACCCTACCCAGGTGGCAGGTGTCCTGTGCGCTGGTCCTCAGCCCTGCCCAGGTGACAGGTGTGGTGTGTGTGGGTCCTCACCCTGCCCAGGTGACTGATGTGGTGTGCACAGGTCCTCAGCCATGTCCAGGTGACAGGTGTCCTGTGCGCTGGTCCTCAGCTGTGCCCAGGCTTGGGCTGTGGGTGCCGCCCATTCCTAGTGGACATGGAATCCTTGTGTTACTGAGTGACCTGCGTGTGCCGATTGCTGTACCAGTGGGCTTTTCTGTCGCAGTTGCTTTTTAATAGTATCCATTAAGTAGACTTTCCACAAGAAAAGAATATGACTTACTAACAAAATTCGAGCATTATTTCTTCTGATTGTAAGAGTAATCTTAGTTGCAGAAAATTTAAAAAAATTCTAGGAAAGCAAAAAGAAGAAAATGAAGTTACGTTCATATGTGAGCTGAACTGTTAGGATTTTATAGCGTATGCCTGTGGGATTTCTATTTAGCCGTGTGTGATAAGGCAGCTTTTCCAAGATGGGAACGTACTGTATCTTCTGTTTCTAATCTTTTCACCTCAGTATATTGTCAGTGTTTTCTCTGGTCAGTTATTTTTTTCTACCATGTTTTTAGCAGCTGTATGTTTATTTGGTACGTTGGGGAGTCGTAGATGGTCAGTTACTGAAAACGTGGATTAACCTGGGAAATAACTTTAAAAAGATGCTGTACCTAACACTTCATTTTACATTCAGACAAATGCGCATCTGGTCCCCAGATCTCTTGGCTCTGGACTGAACTCCTCTTCTTGGAGAGTGGGGCCACCCCTTCGAGCCACACCCGCCGCCATACCGGGTTTTGTTTTCTGTAGATTGAGTGGAGAACGTAAAAGACATCTCAGGACACAGAGTGCAGCCTCCTGTGTTGGTTGCAGTTTTCCTGGGATGCTGGTAACAGTGGCCCGCTGGTATAGAGGGGTGTCTGGAATGAACAAGGCTGAGTCCTGAGACGCATGGGAGATCCGTCCGAGAGAGTCTTGTCGGCCTGGCATTTTGTGGGAGAGGCAGTGGAGTTAGGAGACTCTTCCTGCTGCATGGATGTGCCTCAGTAATGACCCACTCCCCTGTGGTTGGGGATTCTAGTGGTTTCCGGTTAAATCTTCCCAAATTTGCACAAATCCAGGATGAGTTTGTAGGATGAACTGCTGGAGGTGAAATGGCCTGTGTGCGTGCATGTCTGTGACTACAAACGCTGGTCTTTGAGACGTACCGTCAGGCTTTTTAGCTGCTGTGTAGTCATTCACTTCCTCTCCTTGAAGTATTGATGGCTCGGAGTAATTGTATGGGACTTATTTTAGACTCTGCTATTTCTTTTGCCTTTAAGAAAATCAGGGTTTGAATGAAAATATCTCATGTCACCACTGTTGATAGAATCCGAATTATATTTGCAGGGAAGCAGGATGAAGAGGGAGATGACCGTGGTGGGAGTCCAGCCTCTGACTTGGTTTTCATGCCTGAGTTTGAGGTCATACCTCTCACCTAGTTATTGGCTCTTGGAAAGCCGTTCCTGCTTTAGGGGCGCCCTTTGACTCCTGGAGTCATTTTTAGGCTTGGAGGCCTTACCTGGAATGATGCAGCATGGAGAACGGACGTCTGCCTCAGTGTCATCCAGGTAGCCCGAGGGGAGCTGGCTGTGGACGAGGGGTTCCTCTGGCTTTGGGAGACCCCAGGTGTCCCCTCCCCCAGCGCGGCCAAGTTGGGGAGGAGGAGTCACACATTCGACAGCTCACGGGGTGTGCAGCCACAGAACTGGAAACCCTGGTGTCTACGTAGGCTGTGTCTGGGAGCTCTTTTCGGCTAGCCACGATGACTCTTGCCTGGACCTTAACCTCTTTTTTCTCTAACAAATGGAAAAGCAGTTCCCATTGGAGTAACTGGACCAAATCCTATTCTGGGGTGGAAGGGGATGAAGGTGGTCAGCATCGAGGGCGGTGTTGATGCCCGTGCGTGTCCTCGGTGTCTGTCCCGTCCCAGGCTGTGGTTCCAGTGGCATTTATCACAGGTGGACGCTGATCCTGGAAGCCATGCTTCGTGTTTTTGGGCATTGGTTCCTGGAGCCCTGTTTTTGCTCAGTGTTGAGACGGAAAGGCTGCTGGTGAGGAGGCTGTGCGTCCCTCGCCCCAACCTGTCCTGAGCTTGCCTCACGGTGCCTCCTTGTGGGTGGGCATCAAACCCCGCACCTGAATCTCCTGCGGCTCTGGTGCCTGCCCGGTGCCATGGTCAGGGTGGGTGTCCTGGGCCCTCCGGACACCCCCTGTCTGGCCAGGGTTTCTGCTCCGTGCTGACCCCAGGCTACCCTGGAGGAGTGCTTCTGAGAGTGCCGGTGGCTCACTCTGTCCTTGGATGACTTGGTTTTGTTAAAATGGAAATGTAAATTCTTTCTAAAAGAGAAAAGAGTTGAATGTAAAACTTTTCCAGAAAGAGAAATTAGATGAACATATTGTTATTTTTAAAGTTAGCTGATGTGATAAGTAAACAGATGAACGGAGATGGTCTCCACCTCCCACGGGCTGGCGGTATACTTGGGCGAGGGCTACGGGGCGGCTCTTCCCTGAGGCCCCCAGGCCTGGACCCCCGTCGCGCTGTCCGGCAGCGTGTGCTGCATTTCCCTGGGGAGCATTTTCCCACCGGGCGTGTGTGACGTGTTGCGGAGGAAGCTGTGTGAGGCAGGGTCCCAGAGGCCTGCACGGCTGGACCTTGCCAGCCCTGCGACCTCAGGTGGGGACTCCTGGCCTCTGTGTGCTCGCCTGTCCCATGTGGGTGGCCAGCCACCCTCCCTAACAGGGCAGTGAGGGAGAAAGGAGGGTGTCAGCTGCTGTCCCCGTCCTGGCTGAACTTGGATGGATGCAAAAGAGTGAACATAAGGCTTTGATGAAATTAGGAGCACCTCATAGGCCTGGGCTTGGGGTCAGACCTCTCCCATCCACGAGGGGCTGGTCTGATCAGAGCTGGAGGGATGGCCATTGCTGCGTGCCCAGTGTGAAGGCTCTGAGCTCAGGAGCCAGCAGCCAGACACGCTGGGGACTCTGTGGCCCCTGCCTCTGACCCAGTGTTGCACAGAGGGGCCCTGGCTTGCCCTGGGCACTGTTTAGAATGATTGAGGGGGTGGTGGTTGGTCAGATACAGGAGAGATGGAGTCTCCCAGGGAGTAGGCCTCTCCTGCAGGCTGTGGCTTCCAGGAGGCTGCGGGCATGAAGGTGTTCGCAACACAGCAGTGACTTCATAAGAGAAGAGAGCGGAGCCGCTGACATTTCAGGTGAGTCGTTGTCAAGAGTGTGGAATCCAACTGTGCTGGGAGCCACTTGCTGGTCCCTGGCCAAGTCCCTGTCTGGTGCCTCTAACTCCCCACCACCCCAGCCCTGGAAAAGCTCGCCTGCCAGGTTCATACTGCATGACCCAGTGCAGCCTGTCCCAAAGACAGCCGGAGGCAGGGTGCAAGCACCTGTTGAGCGGCTGTGGAGCTAATGTATGGGTTTTCCAGGCAGTTTTGCATTTGTGCCTATTGTAGACTGGAGGCATGTTTTGGGTTTTTCTGCTGGAAAAGCAGGCTTTAGAGTGGTGGCTGAAAGTCTGATTATAGATTATATAGATTAGAGCAGCCTCTGCTGGGAGAGGGATGCTGGGTGCCTGCCTTCCAGGTGTCGTACTCGTGAGTGGACAGGCCCTACCCTCTGTGCTTGCTGGGGCTTCAGAATCCACTGGTTTCCTGAAGGTTCTGGTGTCCCCTGAAGCACAGCCCCACCTCCCTAACCTGCCCCTCCTGTGGCTCGCATTGTGTGTGAACTTACCCTCCTTGCTCTTCAGCTTCCCTGCCTGGTGCTCCAGGCTGTGCCCTGAGGACCTGGGGTTTGTGTTGCCCACTTGGGTGGAGTCTGCACCCCTTTCCTCTTCATTTAAGTTGCGTGGGGCCGGGAGGAGGTGTTCTGTGCCCCTGCGTGGCTTGCGCTGTGGCTCTGGCCGCCGTCCCTTTGCCCGTTCGGGGATGCCAACTTCCTCTGACTCTTTCTTAGGGTGACATTGGGCCCCACCCTCGCTTGCAACTTGGCACCCTCTGGATGAACCTCGTTAGGCGTGCGGTTTTTCCCTTAGTTTAGAAAATGAAATTGCTTTAATTGTTTTGTTTAGTTATGACAGTGGAAAGTTATTTAAAAACTTAGGGCCGGGCGCGGTGGCTCAAGCCTGTAATCCCAGCACTTTGGGAGGCCGAGACAGGTGGATCACGAGGTCAGGAGATCGAGACCATCCTGGCTAACACCGTGAAACCCCGTCTCTACTAAAAAATACAAAAAACTAGCCGGGCGAGGTGGCGGGCGCCTGTAGTCCCAGCTACTTCGGGAGGCTGAGGCAGGAGAATGGCGTGAACCCCAGAGGCGGAGCTTGCAGTGAGCTGAGATCCAGCCACTGCACTCCAGCCTGGGCGATAGAGCGAGACTTCCGTCTCAGAAAAAAAAAAAAAAACTTAGTGGTGCAGAAAGGTATCAGAAAGTAAGCAGTCATCTGAAATGACAGTCATGGGGGCTCTGCTGTTAAGGCTTTTTGGTGATTGTTTTTGGGGATAACCTAGATGTGTGTGTTTAAACACACATGTACAGTATGGAATTTTAAGTAAATGAACTCACGTTTTGTTCACTGCTATTTTTTACTCAACAGTTTTGTCCTAGTTTTTTTTTTTTTCACATCAGTAATATAAGCAGAGATAATTCTAAAAAGTTTGTGGAACATTCAGACACACCCAAAGAGAGAGATTGTGCTGCTGCCTCATCCTGTCACGGACCTGGGTGACCCCTCCCTGGCCAGGGTGATTATTAAGTAGTTATTAAATATTCTGACATGTGTCTCTCATAGATAGTCCTTCACTCTTATTGTCACATAAGCAGCATTTAGATTCTCAAGTTGTCTCAAATTTGGAAAGTTTTGTTTGCATTGGAGCCTCGCCCCCTTTCCGCAGCTGCTGGAGTCTGGTCTCGTCGATGCACCCTCACTTACTCCACCCTGTTGATGCGCTGTCCTGGCTGTGTGTTCATCCTTCAAAACCTTACCCTCGACGGTGTTGGGGCTTTTGGGAGTGACTAGGATTGATTGAGGGCACGAGGGTGTAGCCCCCCTGCCCATTGGATCACTGTCCTTGTAAGCCAGTCCCCAGGGCGAGCCTGCCCTTTTCCCACCTTATGAGGCCCAAGGAGGAGGTGGTAGGTGCAGCCTGGAAGCTGGCTCTGTCCTGACCTCCCACTTCTACTCCAGGACTGTGAGAGAGAATCCTTGCACTTAGGGCTCCAGGACTGTGAGAGAGAACCCTTGCAGGTAGGATAGGGCTCCAGGATCACGAGAGAGAACCCAGGACTGTGAAGTACAAGAGAACCCTTGTACTTAGGGCTTCAGGACTGCCAGAGAGAATCCTTGTATGTAGGGCTCCAGAACCGTGAGAGAGAACCCAGGACCGTGAGAGAGAACCCTTCTGCTTAGGTCTTCAGGACTGCGAGAGAGAATCCTTGTGTTTAGGGCTCCAGTACTGCAAGAGAGAACCCAGAATCATGAGAGAGAATCCTTGCATGTAGGGCTCCGGGACCATGAGACAGAACCCTCCCACGCAGGGCTCCAGGACCGCAATAGAGAACTCAGGACTGCAAGAGAGAACCCAGGACCCAGGACTGTGAGAGAAAATCCTTGCATGTAGGGCTCCAGGACCATGAAAGAAGGAACCCAGAACTGTGACACGGAACCCTTGCATGTGGGGCTCCAGGACCGTGAGAGAGAACCCAGGACCATGAGAGAGAACCCTTGCACGTAGGGCTGCAGGCTGTGGTGTTTGGTGGCGGAGTCTGAAAGGGCTAAGACATGGCTCACATGTTTATTTAGGTTGCTTGCAGCACTTCGTCTTTATCTAAGCAGGTGTGTGATAAATGCACTGGCTGGGTTAGGCTTCCAAGTACCCTCCTAATGGGCTCTTGGAAGTACAGCTGCCCAGGTAGGGATTGAGGACTGGGTAGAGGACCTGGGCGCTGCCAGCCACGGCATCTCTGCCAGCCCAGGAGTGCACGTTTTTCTTTGCATTTCTCAGAGCACTACTGGGATAGCTAGAACGTCTTGTCTTACGTTTGTTAACGGCTTTGTGTCTTGTGTATTTTTCTATTAGGTGTTTGTTTTTTAATCAACTTCTGATTCTTATTCAAGTCAAAGTTTGAGTCTCCATTTCGGTAAAGTTTTTCTTTACCTTCAGAAAAATTAGGATGTTTGTGAAAGTTTTAGTTTTGCAAATATAGACCTTGCATGTAGGTTTGATCTTAGGGGTTATGTATTTTTAAAATTTGTTATTATCAATGAGTGTTTTTATCCATTGTATTTTCTTTCTTTGTTGTTCTTTTTTTTTTTTTTTTGAAACAGTCTCGCTTTGTCGCACAGGCTGGAGTGCAGTGGCGCGATCTCGGCTCACTGCAAGCTCTGCCTCCTGGGTTGACGCCATTCTCCTGCCTCAGCCTCCCAAGTAGCTGGTACTACAGGTGCCCGCCACCATGCCCGGCTAATTTTTTGTATTTTTTAGTAGAGATGGGGTTTCACTGTATTAGCCAAGATGGTCTCAATCTCCTGACCTCATGATCTGCCCGCCTTGGCCTCCCAAAGTGCTGGGATTAGAGGCGTGAGCCACCATGCCTGGCCACCCATTGTATTTTCTAACTGGTTGTTATTGCTTATAAAGGTCTGCTTTTTCTAGTATACTCTTTTCTTAATTTTTTTTCATTTTTTTTCTATTTTTATTTTTTATTTCCATAGGTTTTTGGAGAACAGGTGGTATTTGGTTATATGAATAAGTTCTTTAGTGGTGATTTCTGAGATTTTGGTGCACCCATCACCCGAGCAGTGTACACTGAACCCAATTTGTAGTCTTTATTCCTCACCCCCTTCTCACCCTTTCCCCCAAGTCCCCAAAGTCCATTGTATCATTCTTATGCCTTTGTATCCTCACAGCTTAACTCACATTACTTCTTCTGTTTTATATTTCTTTACTCTGCTTGATATTTTCTAGCATTCTTATGACTTAAAAAAACTTCAGTGAGGCTGGACGTGGTGGCTCACGCCTGTAATCCCAGCGCTTTGGGAGGCCGAGGCGGGTGGATCACGAGGTCAGGAGTTGAAGACCAGCCTGGCCAAGATGGTGAAACCCCATCTACTAAACATACAAAAAATTAGCCAGATGCGGTGGTAGGCGCCTGTAATCCCAGCTACTCAGGAGGCTGAGGCAGGAGAATCGCTTGAACTCTGAGGGTGGAGGCTGCAGTGAGCCGAGATTGCGCCACTGCACTCTAGCCTGGGTGACAGAGTGAGACTCCGTCTCAAAAAAAAAAAAAAAACTTCAGTGAATAATAATATAAAGTACAAGAAAACCTAAAGAATGATAACATACCTACTATGAAATACACAGATGTGAAGTATACAGCTAAATGGATTTTAAACATCCCACACACTGTGTCACCACTGCCCAGATGGCAACACAGCCATCCAGGAGCCTCCCACATGCGCCTAGGGCAGTCCCCAAGCCATGATTCTCCTCCCGTGCTGAAGTCCAGCAGTGAGAAGTCAGCTCTGCCGCCAGCCTCAGTGCCTTGTGCTGAGGATACCGCTACCGCTGCAGATGCATTCTCAGGAACGGACGTTCACTGTGTCCCGTTTTTGGCAGTTGTAGTTATGACCATCTATAGCCATGAACATCTTGCATGGTCTTTGGCGCACGTCTGTGCGTGTCTGTGGAGGATTTGCATGGTTTGGCCCTGTGGGGTCGCTGAGCTGGGGGCAGACCCAAGGGGGCTTGCTCCTGTGCCCACAGCTGTTGGGCAGCAGGGCGTGATGGCTCCTGGGGTGCTGGGCGCCTGTGGCCTCCACCTGCATTCCTGGTGCCCGAGGGTGCTGTGTGTCGCTCCTGCTTCCGGGCTGCAGAAGGACCTCTCTGTCTTGATGCGGAGTGTGGCGGCGTCTCCAGTCCACGCGCAGGAGCTGGGCTGTCTGTAGGTCTCTTTGTTCTGACTTGCAGGGCTGCCTCTCTGTTCTGGGTGTGGTCCTGGCTCGGGTCTGCATGTTGCAGGCATGTCCTCCCTGGCTGCGGCACTCTTGATTTTTTTTTTTTAAATGGCTCCCTTTGATGAGGAGACTTTCGCTGCCCTTTTCTCTTTCCTTGGGTGCAAATTGTACAGTTCTTAGGCCTTTTTAACATCATCGTGTTTGCTGCTTACATTTTTCTTTTTCTTTTTTTTTTTTTTTAAGAAGGAGTCTCACTCTGTCACCCAGGCTGGAGTGCAGTGGCCAGATCTCAGCTCACTGCAAACTCCGCCTCCCGGGTTTACGCCATTCTCCCGCCTCAGCCTCCCGAGTAGCTGGGACTACAGGCGCCCGCCACCTCGCCCGGCTAGTTTTTTGTATTTTTTTAGTAGAGACGGGGTTTCACCGTGTTAGCCAGGATGGTCTCGATCTCCTGACCTCGTGATCCGCCCGCCTCGGCCTCCCAAAGTGCTGGGATTACAGGCTTGAGCCACCGCGCCCGGCCTACATTTTTCTTTATTTTCCCTCCTGCTACCTCTGCTCCAAACCGGATAGTTCATCTCACTGTCTAATGTGCAGTTAGTATTTTCTGCTCTGGAACTTTGTTTTGGTTTCTTTTATAGGTTTTAGTTCTTTGCTAAAATGGTCAAACCTGAGCTTTAATTTCTTGAGCGTCTGATCAGTTACTCTGGTGGTTTCACCCCATCCCTGCGGGTCTGGCTCCATGCTCTTGGTTTTTGGTCACGACTTGCCCTCTTGTCCTGTTGGGCATTTATATCAGAGTCTGTGGAGGAAGTGCAGGGCCCTTCTCAGCAGCTGGGCCGCAGATGGTGGCGACGGATCCCTCCAGTCTTGGTGTCTGGGCTTCCTGCTGGGTGAGGGTCTGGCTCTTTGAGTTTCCAGCTCTTTCTTCTCAAGGTGTGGCCCTTGGGGGTCCCAGCCCCAGTACGGGGGCTTTGCTTGGAGCCTTCCTCCGGGGGGCCTCAGCACTGGCCCTGCCTGCCCTGGTCACGGGTTCTCTGATTGCATTAGACAGATTCAATGGATTTAAACATATTTCTTTTTTTTTTTAATTATTTTTTTTATACTTTAAGTTCTAGGGTACATGTGCACAATGTGCAGGTTTGTTACATATGTATACATGTGCCATGTTGGTGTGCTGCACCCATTAACTCGTCATTTACATTAGGCATATCTCCTAATGCTATCTCTCCCCCCTCCCCCCACACCACAACAGGCCCCGGTGTGTGATGTTCCCCTTCCTGTGTCCAAGTGATCTCATTGTTCAATTCCCACCTATGAGTGAGAACATGTGGTGTTTGGTTTTGTTCTTGGGATAGTTTGCTGAGAAAGATGGTTTCCAGCTTCATCCATGTCCCTACAAAGGACATGAACTCATCCTTTTTTATGGCTGCATAGTATTCCGTGGTGTATATGTGCCACATTTTCTTAATCCAGTCTGTCATTGATGGACATTTGGGTTGGTTCCAAGTCTTTGCTATTGTGAATAGTGCCGCAAAAAACATACGTGTGCATGTGTCTTTATAGCAGCATGATTTATACTCCTTTGGGTATATACCCAGTAATGGGATGGCTGGGCCAAATGGTATTTCTAGTTCTAGATCCCTGAGGAATTGCCATACTGTCTTCCACAATGGTTGAACTAGTTTACAGTCCCACCAACAGTGTAAAAGTGTTCCTATTTCTCCACATCTTCTCCAGCACCTGTTGTTTCCTGACTTTTTAATGATTGGCATTCTAACTGGTGTGAGATGGTATCTCATTGTGGTTTTGATTTGCATTTCTCTGATGGTGAGTGATGATGAGCATTTTTTCATGTGTCTGTTGGCTGCATAAATGTCTTCTTTTGAGAAGTGTCTGTTCATATCCTTCGCCCACTTTTCGATGGGGTTGTTTTTTTTTTCTTGTAAATTTGTTTGAGTTCTTTGTAGGTTCTGGATATTAGCCCTTTGTCAGATGAGTAGATTGCAAAAATTTCTCCCATTCTGTAGGTTGCCTGTTCACTCTGATGGTAGTTTCTTTTGCTGTGCAGAAGCTCTTTAGTTTAATTAGATCCCATTTGTCAATTTTGGCTTTTGTTGCCATTACTTTTGGTGTTTTAGACATGAAGTCCTTGCCCATGCCTGTGTCCTGAATGGTATCGCCTAGGTTTTCTTCTAGGATTTTTATGTAAACACATTTCTTCTGTAATTGTTTCCGCAGCAGGCTTGATCTGAGGCTCCTGTCCTGCCATTTCCAGACACGGCAGCTCCTGTCCTGCTCTTCCCACTTGATGCTTTCATTCGGAGCGTGTTCGTGAGATGAGCCTTCGCGCTGTCCCGGATCTTCTTCAGACGCGAGGTTCTTTTCTGCCGCGTCCCTGCTCTGCAGTGGCACCGTGTCCTCTTCCCCGAGGTGGGGAGGTGTTGGCCTCTGTAGCTGAGAAAGGCTGGGCCTGGCGGTCACCCAGCGTGTCCTGTCTGGATTTAGCATCTTGAACCAGCAGCGTCTGTTGCCTCCCAGTGCCTGTTAGGAGCCCAGGTCCCCTGTCCAGCCTGTCCCAGGTGGCCCTGGCCTGTGGTGCCCTGAGTTGGTCCCGGCAGGACCACTTTCAGATTAACTCGCCCGGCTGCTGGTTGGATCCCGCTCCTTGTGGGCTGCTGCTGGGGGTGTGTTCTTGTGCTTTGCCGTGTGGACCCCAGTGTAGGGCAGCTCGCTGGTGGCTTCCTCAGGGTGAGCCAGCAAGGTCAGAGTCAGTCTCTTGAGGCCACCCTCACCCTCACCAGGCTCTGGTGCTTGGTGGGAGTAGGTCAGGGCTGCCCACGTGGGGCCCCCTGCGGGGCCAGGGTACTGGAAGGAGTGGCTGGGGCTGCCAGAGGTTGTCCCTGAGCTCTGGGGTTGTGTTTGTTCCCAGGTGTGCTCTCCAGGGCCCAGGAGGGCTCCTGGGAGCTCCAGGCTGGGTCCTAGCCCCAGCCCCAGAGGAAGGGCTTGTGGCCAGGTGGGCAGAAGTGCCAGCTGTTTGTGATGGGCAACCCAACAGCCAAAAGGGAGGAGCAGAGAGAGTTCTCTGCAGGAGTTAAGGGAGGAGCAGACGGAGTTACCCGCAGGAGTTGAGGGAGGAGCGGACGGAGTTACCCACAAGAGTCAAGGGGGAAGCAGGCGGAGTTCTCCGCGCAAGTCAGAGGAGGAGCAGAGAGAGTTCTCTGCAGGAGTCCCATGCTGGGACCAGGAGGGCCCTGGTAGCAGGCGGCCCATCCTGGCTGCTGTTATATAGAGTGGCGTCTTCCCCAGGTCTCTTCATTCATTATACAGTTTAAAGTGCAGTGAAGTGTTTTCTGCCCTGGGGTCTGGCATGGGCCACTCCAGTCCTCAGGGGGATCCCTCAGTGCAGCTGGGTCACTTTCTTCTTGCCTCTGCTTACTTTTGAAATTAAGATTGTTCCTTCACACTTTTTTGGCTGTTGTGAAGGCAGAGCTGAGTGGCTGTGACAGAGACTGGATGACCCTCAAGCCTGAATCATTTGCTGGGTCCCCTCTGAGAAGTGTGTGGCCCTGGTGTCCCTGTCTCCAGCCCTCCCCTGGGCCTGGCTTGTGAACCTGTGATGTCGGGACTGCAGGGCCCCTGCTGAGCGGTTTTCTTACCAGGCAAAATTCCTGCTTTCACAGAGTTGATGCCAGGGTCGTCAAATCTTTTGTTTTCCCTGGACCACATTGCAAGAAGAATTGTCTTGGGCCACATAAAATAGAGTAACACTAACAATAGCTAAGCTGAAAAAAAAACTCATAAAATTTGCAAATTTGTGTTGGGCTGCATTCAAAGGTGTCTTGGGCCACGTGCAGCCTGCAGGCCACGGCTCAGATAAGCCTGGTTTACACTTCAGTGGGGAGCCGTTAGCAATGGAAATGGTAAATTGTTCAGTAGATTAGAAAGTACAGAGAAGAGCAGGGCAGAGAGGGGTGAGACAGTGTGGGGTCCGGCATGTGCCCCAGCTGGCTGCTGTGTGCCACTGGCTGACCCCTCACTGGCTGTGTAGGGGAGAGTCCTCTTCACGCCCTCTCACCCTCCTCCTGGGTCTCTAGGGCTTGTGTGTCGAGTGTAGGGGAGAGTCGTCTTCACGCCCTTGCACCCTCCTGGGTCTCTAGGGCTTGTGTATCCCCAGGGGATTAGCCCCCTGGACACACCCTGGCGGGTGCTGGCCAGCAGGGAAGGAGGCGATGAGGGCCTGGGCAGCGCCCCCATCAGGGCCAGGCGAGTGCAGCTCCAGGTTGTGAGAACCGTGGTCACCTGTGTGTTTTAAAGATGACGGCAGTGATAGGCCCCCTTTTAGGCCTGGCACGGAAGTTAGTCCCATTCGTAGACCCTGTCACGAAGTGGGCACTGCTGAGGTTTATTAAACGATGTCATCTTTAATAGTTCTCATTTTCAGTTGGTTCAGCTTTTTCTAGCAGCATGGCGTGTTTTGGGAACGTGTGTTTTGCTGTTATTGCTGCTACTCATGGTACGGTTTTATCTAATGTAAGACGAGAATAATCAACTGTTATCTCCATTAACTACAAACACAAATATAGTTGAACATAGTTTTTCTAATAGAAATTAAGGTTAGTTTTAGCCAAGGGGCACCTTTGCTGTTGGCTTATATGTGAATGTGTTTAGCACCTTGAGGTGTCCTTACTGGGAGGTAGGGCTGCATCTTGAGTATAAAGATTTAACAGGAAAATAAGTCCAGTGCACATGTCTTAAAATTGATAGCAATTTCAGCTATATTAGACACAGGAAGCTGGGCCAGGCGTGGTAGCTTACGCGTGCTTGAGCCCAGGGGTTCGAGACCAGCCTGGGCAACATAATGAGACCTCATCTCTACTAAAAGTTAAAGAAACATTAGCCCGGCATGGGGTGCATGCCTGTCCTAGCTGCTTCGGAGGCTGACGTGGGAGGATGGCTTGAGCCCAGAAGGTCAAGCCTGCAGTGAGCTGAGATCTTACCACTGCACCCCTGCATGGGTGACAGAGTAAGAGCCTGTCTCCAAAAAAAAAAAGGCAAATGAAACCGTTTGTGTTTTGGTCCTTGTTACTGAGCTCCTGTGGGTCACAGCCCACAAGAAATGTCAGGAGGACCTACATGAGGGTCTTTCCCGCAGCTCCTTACATACTCAAGCTGCTCGTTGTGGTTTTGTAGTATCTGCTAAATGTCAACCCATAGGAATGACTTCATAATAAACAATCACAGAGGCTGTATTTGTGTCTGTCTTAGTTCTAAAGTGTCAGCGGAGACCCAGACTCACACCCACACTCCTAAAGACAGGACACAGGACAGGAGAGGCTGTGGCCTTGGATCCTGCGTGGCTCACGTGGGGTTGCCTATTCAGGTGCTGGCTGTGACATGGGAGCTAGCAAGGCCACAGCTGGCCCCTGGTCTGGAGAGTGGGGACTTGGATGCTAAGGCCACTGTGCCGTTGACCAGCAGGCCAGCGTGCACCCCTTGTGCATCCTGTTGACACGAACACTGAGCGGACGGACCCCAGCCGGTGTTCCTGTTAACAAGTCCCGTTTAGCAGCCAGCGTTTATAGCCAGCCCGGGGCCTCCCTGCCTGGCGGGACCCTGGTGGTTCTGTGTCCTAGGAGCCTGTCTTAGTTCCGGGCCAACCAGGATGGGTGATCACCCCACATACAGGGTTCTCAACATCCACATGCTACGCTGGGGGTCTGGTGCTGTTGTCTCGGGCAGGAGCGGAGGCTGAGGGTCTGCATGTTTACCTGCCCTGCGCGGGCCCCTTCCCGGGAGCGAGGTGGAGCCCACGTGGGGAGGTTGTGGTCTGCAGGTGGGCAGCAGCGAGTCATGAACCTCAAGCTCTTGGTAGGTTTTTGTCGGGATGTGGCTGGCTGAGCTTCCTCGTGGCTGCGTGGAGCCTCAGCAGGGCGTTGTGTTTGATGGCAAATGGGAATTAAATCATGGCATCGTCACTGTCTTTTTCAGGGACGATGCTGCACTTAGTTCTTGCGACTCTTCCTGTTGTCAGCCAAGGGGGTCGTCATAACGAACTTCCCTGTCCTTGGGGGTCCACCTTCCAGGAAGGGGGTGTCCGAGAGTGAGCGCAGCTTTGAAAGGCTGATGCTGAGGGCGTGCCACGTGGGATCCCGTTCTTCGGACGACCAGTGCCAGTGAGCTTTCCATGTGGAACTAAGTTTGCGCGGGGTTCAAGATCACTTCGAAAATAAATTCAGTGACACCTGGTTGATGAAATAATCACATTTTTTTAATGTTCTGGAGAAAACTCTTAACTGCTGTATTAGTTATCGATTGCTGTGAAACAGACGAATGTAGTTGGCTTAAAACAATAATACGCTCTCTTACTCCCACACAATAGCTGTGGCCCGGAGTTTGGGAGTGGCTCGGTTGGGTGCTTCTGTCCTGGAGTCTCACGCAGTTGCAGTTGAGACTTACCCAGCTCTGCAGGCCTCAAGACCAAGGTCTGGGAGTCTGCTTCCTAGATGTCTTACCTGTGGCAGCAGTGCAGGAGGAGCCCTCAGCACCAGGACCACCTCAGGGCCTCTTGAATATCCTCACACCATGGCACCAGCTTTTGCAAGAGGGCAGGGAGTGACCTAGCTTCAGAAGTTGCCCCTTATTTCCATCTCCCGGGGGTCGGATCACAGAAGTCAGTTCAGGGAGAGGTGGCGCAATGTTGAGTGTCCACAGGGGAGCTGGTAGGAGGCGGTGCGGTGATGAGTGTCTGCAGGGGATCCGTGGGAAGGCAGTGCAGTGGTGGGTTGTCCGCGGGGGGATCCTGTGGGAAGGCGGTGCGGTGGTTGGGTGTCCCTGCGGGGGATCCTGTGGGAAGGCGGGCGGTGGTGGGTGTCCGCGGGGGATCCTGTGGGAAGGCGGTGCGGTGGTGGGTGTCTGCGGGGATCCCTGTGGGAAGGTGGTGCGGTGGTGGGTGTCTGCAGGGGGAGCCGGTAGGAGACAGTGCAGTGGTGGTGTCTGCATGGGAATCCTGTTGGGAAGGTGGTGTGGTTGTGAGTGTCCTCAGGGGAGCCGTTGGAAAGGCAGCGGGGTGGTGGATGTCCTGCAGCAGGGCCCATTGGAAAGGCAGCACGGTGGTGGGTATTTGCAGGAGAGCCTGTCCTGGTTGCTTGGGCTGCTGTCACAAGAATACCGTCACCATGAATTGGGCAGCTTGTAAACAACAGGAATCGACTGCTCACAGCTCGGGAGCCTAAGAGTCCACTATCAAGCCTCCTGGTAGGTTTGGTGTCTGGTGAGAGCCACTGCTTGGCTGGTAAGTAGCATCTTCTTGCCGTGCCCTCACCTGGTGGTAGGGCCAGGGAGCCCCTTTATCAGGGCACAGATTCCATCTGGGAGGCTGTGCCTTCATGGCCCAGTCACTTCAAAATACCATCCCAAGCAGGATTAGGAGGGCCGCACATGAAGATGCCACAGAGCCTTCCTGGAGGCTGTGGTGGCCCAGCCCTGCCGTCAGCCGCCTGCTCCCACTCACGTCTCCCCGGTTCACCCTCCTCCAGTGCTGGTTTGTAGAACATTTGTGTGAGTTCTTCAGATGATCTGTGAACAGAGGCAGTCTAGGTGGTGGTTTTGTTTTTCTAATCTCCTTTATGGAAAGGAGAGTTTGCATTTCCCGTGTGATTTGACACACATTGTATTATGAAATATTTTCAGTGTTGTCAAACTCAGTGTGGAGTAAGCGCATCCCATCAAGATAGGCACTTACAGGCAACCACAGGAACCACTGTGTGGTTTCCTTTTAGGTCAGGTTCCTGTCTTACAGCCTCGTGTTCCTAGTTGGAAATTAAGGTTGAGACTGTAGCCTCTGTAGCCAGGTGTGCATTGTTCTCCACCAGCCCTGGAGAGGTCTGCTTTAGAGCCCTGCGGCCCCCAGAAGTCATGCCTCCTGAGTCTGTGGTTCTTGGCTGCCGGTGGCTTCGCAGTGTCCGGAGATGATTCTGATTGTCCACCCGGGGTGAAGGCTGAGGACGCCGCCAAACACCCTGCAGGGAGGGTGGCCCCTGACAGAGGCGTGCAGGTGGCAGCGTCAGCGCTGCTGCTGAGACAGCACAGGGTGTCATTCATGGCCCCTGCCTCCTGGGCCCAGAGCTTCTCCAGGAGAAAGCATGAGGAAAGGGGCCAGCTGTGAGCTGCGGGCGCTTGCCAGGGATCTAGCGACACCTGGGCACGTGGCCGGTGGGAACCAGCAGGCTGAGGCTGTGGATTTTGAAGTGCTATCTGCCATTTCTACTTTCAGAAGCATGAGTTGCATAAAGAAGGGGAATGAAAGGGTTTTTCCTGGAGCAAACGATGCTTGTGGCAGACCCCAGTTGGACCCACAGATGATGCCACGCTTGTGTCGGCAGTGCGGCTCTGGCCCACATGTGGGCCTTGTTCTCTCCTCACTGGCTGCCGTCACTGTGTGCTCCGCGTCCGTGCAGTTACCCCAGAGCTGTATGTCACAACATTGAGGCTGGTGGAGAAAGACGGGCCCCTTCACCCCATCTCAGTCTTCCTGGAAGGGCCACCTGGGTCCACAGACTGGCCCGTTAACTCCCTGGGCAGCTGCTGGGGGAGGAGGAAGCCCTGCCCGGAAGGAGGGGCTGTGCCGTGGGTGGCGGTGACGGGGCAGTGGTCTCCTGGACCTGGGTTTCCTGGGCGTGCTGGCTACTCAGGATTGCTGAGTTCCTGTCCCAGCCGGGGCTGACCACCGAGTCAGTGGGGTTAGAGTGAGAAACATCCAGGCCACCTGTGCCCCAGCCCCTGCGGCTGCCGAGGTCTCCCTGGGCAAGGGCAGTTGGTGTTCTTGCAGGGCCTGTATTGGTGCACTTGAGGAGGGTTTTATGTGAGCAGCGGCAGAACGTTTACAGACACGAGCGTCGCGGTGGCCGGGCCAGGCCTGTGTCTGAGTGCACGGTGGCCCTAGGCGGGGCTCCTCTGTTGAGGCCTGACTTGCCGGCGTTTCATGGAGGCCACAGCAGCCGCTGCTCCTGGGGGTCTTCCACACACCCTGCAGGCATGGGGAGGAGCAGTCCCTGCTCTGTCTCTGCCCATCGGGCTGTCCCCACCAACAGAAAAAAGGCGCTGTGCCACCCTGGGCAGTGCGTGCCCTGCACCAGTCCCTGGCCCTGCACTTCTTAGCAGGTGCTCATTTGTTCATTCCTGGTGAGGGGAGGGCGATAGACAGGGGCAGTGGTACAAAACGGCTTCAGAGCCCGAACCACGGTTGCCACAGGCCAGGGCTGGGAGCGCAGACGCCATGCAGGGAAACTGGACACAGCCCTGGCTGTGTAGGTGGGAGGGCGGTCATCCTCCACAACTGGGACTTGCTCCATCAGACCCCTGGCACGGCTTCCTCCAGCTCCACGCACCCGGGGCTGAGCATGCTCCACTCCCACACAGATGCTCGAGCTGGGCTCAAGCCTGACCAGCCCTGACCGAGGCCCTTGCCTCCTGGCCTCACGCACCAGGCCTTAACCTCCTGGCTGTAACTTCCTGGCCTTACGCACCTGGCTGTTCACTTCTGGCTGACCCACCTTGTGTTTAACTTCTCAGTCTTACCTAGTTTGCTTTCACCTCCTTGGTCATAGTCACCTGACCTTACCTACTTTGCTGTAGTGTCTTGGCCTTCATCTCCTTGGATTCTGGCCCGCCATAGCCACTTGGCCGTGTGTACCTGGCTTAGCCACCTATCCGCACCCACTTGCCTTTTTCTTACTGGCCGTACCCTCCTGCCCTTTCTCTCCCAGGCTTAACATCTCGGCCTTACCAACCTGGCCTGGATATATTGCCCTCATGGTGACCAGGACGTCTGGCATCTCATATGTATAACACACTAATGGGTGCCAGCACAAAGCCATGCACGCCGGCTTTCAGGCACCGTTGTTGACCCACGGGTCACGCTTTTCCTGTCGTGTGTTTGTGCCAGCGTAGCCCTCTGCAAGGCCTGTCTGGTGTCGTGCGTTTGTGCCAGCGTAGCCCTCTGCGGGGCCTGCCTGGGTGTCGTGCGTTTGTGCCAGCGTAGCCCTCTGCGGGGCCTGCCTGGTGTCGTGCGTTTGTGCCAGCGTAGCCCTCTGCGGGGCCTGTCTGGTGTCGTGCGTTTGTGCCAGCGTAGCCCTCTGCGGGCCTGTCTGGTGTCGTGCGTTTGTGCCAGCGTAGCCCTCTGCGGGGCCTGTCTGGTGTCGTGCGTTTGTGCCAGCGTAGCCCTCTGCGGGGCCTGTCTGGTGTCGTGCGTTTGTGCCAGCGCAGCCCTCTGCGGGGCCTGTCTGGTGCTGCATCAGGTTGGTGGCCTCAGAGGCGCCTCCTGGGTGTGGTCAGGTTCTTGCCCCACAGCTCTTTTCCTTGAGATTGCATCACAAGCCGTCTTTGGGCCCTGGGCGTGGTGGAGCCTGGATCCCAGCCCCTTGGTGTGGCCAGTGTGATGCAGCCCCTCCTGCACATCCCACCTCACCTGGCTCTGTGTGCAGGTGGTCACTGGGTCGTCCACCCACCTCCCAGCAAGTCCCACAGCCAGGGCTGGGATGGTGCCTGCTGCACAGCCAGACTCAGAAAGTGTGGTTGGACCCAGTTTGAATGTCTGTCGTTACTATCTTTTTTTAGCCTCCTAGGATGTGAACTTGCCGTCGTCCTCAAGCTTACGGGCAGCCCTGGTTTTCCTCATCTTCTGTAGGGAAAGGGGTTGTGAAGATGCTCAGGAAATTGCCCAGTGGTCTTGCAGGGGTCATCTTGCTGGGCTTTTAGTCTTGGCTCCCTGGCTTGTACCTGGGCTGCCTCCCCATGTCCCCTGACTTATGTGGGTGGCACCATGGGGTCATGGCGTCTCCTTGTTCCCGTGGTGTTGTCTACAGAAGGGTGCCTTCGGGTGTCTTTACCCTTAGCGAAGACAGCAACCCCCATCGCCGCCCCCCAGCCCCACTGCCTGAGGTGCGTGGCCTCCTCAGACCCTGGGTACTCAAGCGTGCTGCTGTGTGTGTGCTCATGCTCAGGCGGCCACGCCAGAGGCCACCCCTCCAAGACCTCCTCTTGGGATGGCCTTTCCTTCGCAGAGCCCAGCCCCTGGGGACTGACGTTTTGTTGGGACAAGTAAGAGAATGAAAGATTTCATGACTTTTCTGGAGAAGCAGGATGAGGTTGACAATTCTGATAGGAGTCCCCCTTAATGTGTCTTGCTGTGTGGCTGAACCGTTAGGTGTGTGTTACTGCCGTATAGCTGTACCATTAGGCGTGTGCCCCTGCTGTGGCTATACTGTCACGTGTGTGCGCCTGCTGTGGTTGTGCCATCACGCGTGTGTTCTTGCTGTGCTTCTGTACTGTCACACATGTGCCCCGCTGTATGGCTGTACCATCATGCGTGTGTGTCCGGCTGTGTGGCTACACCATCATGCATATGTTTCCGGCTGTGTGGTTGTCCTGTCATGCGTGTGCCCCCGCCGTGTGGCTGCGCCGTCACGCCCCCTGCCCCGCCGCGTGTGGCTGCGCCGTCATGCCCCAGCCCCCGCTGTGTGGCTGGTACTCTTATCTGTGCCGCCTTTCGTTTAACATTCTATTGTGAACATTTTCCTCATCATTACGATCGTGATTTTTCAAGACTGTGTGGATTCTATAAGTCGTGGCTAATTCCCTGGTGGACGATGCTGTTTTGGCCCTGCAGGTGCCGTGGTGACAGCGACGTTCCTTCTCCGGACCTGGCGTTCTCCTGGGGTTCCTGGCGTTGCTTAGCTGTGGTCCTTCTGCCTTTTACAACGTATTTGATAGAACCCTTGAGGGTGGCTTAGACACCCCTTGTTTCGTAGCCCTTTTAGCTGTTGTATTTATTATGGTTTTGTTGCTTTCTGCAGGCCGGTCTAATTGAAGCCAACGGAGAACTCAAGGTCTTCATAGACCAGAACCTCAGTCCCGGAAAAGGTAAGGGCACCTGCTCCGGACTGTGTTGATGAATGCGCGAAGCTTCACGTGTTTATGAAGCTGTTGACGTGGAAGCCTCTTGCTAATGATGGCGTCTCCTGCACGGGCACCTTTGTGCTCCGGGAACCCAGGAGGGTGGGCGTAGGGGCCTTCTAATATTTAGAACACAGCCTGCACACACACCAGCAGCTTTGCGGATTTTGAATTCTAAGGTATGTATACTATTTGCAAAAGTTTAGAAAAAGGTAGAATAATGTAAAGAAGAAGTAAAGATAATTTGTTTTCCCGCCACCCAAAGATAATGACGTCTCAGCAGTGGTGTGGGCACTTCCAGAAGCAGGACTCACCTGTGCTGTTTCAGGAACGATGGGCCTACCGTGGTGCACACCTCCTGCGAAGCGAGCACTTGCCACGTGTAACGCTTCGCGTGTGTATTTTACTAGCTCTTGAGGAAAAACCATTCTTCCTGTCTTGAGGAATCCAGGGGAGGAAGTCAGCTGGAGAGGTTGAAGCCGCCTCTTCCGGGTCCCACGGTTGGCAGTTTCCATGTCACACCTTGGAGTGGTGCTGTGGTTTACATTCATGAAGGTGTGTGTGCTCACCTGGTTACTTCCCAGGTAAACTCCTTACCTGTGCTGGGTCAGGGACACACCACTTAGAAGCTTTGATGTGCGGTGCTTGGCCCCTCGTGAGAGGCTGTGCTGTGTGGAGCTGGGAGTGCGTGCAGGCAGTTTACTGTGGTTGGTTGTGATATTGCTGGGAGACAAGCTTGTGGAAGAGCTTGCTTTGTCCTGAGACGTTTCTGCCTGCAGAGCCTAGTGGGTCCACTGAGTGCTCTGGTCGCAACATGCACCTGGTTGCGTCAGCCCAGGGAGGAGCCTAGAGGCCTGGATGTGTTTCCGTTTTAGATTCCTAGAAGGAACCTTCTGATTTTTCTAATTATTCCCATATATAAAATGAGCTTTTTTAACTCTTAACATTGAGACCCTGTGTAAGTGACCTCTCAGTGCTTGCCGTGGCTCTGGGGCGTGGGTGACCAGGCCACCAGCTCTCTGCTGAGGCTTGGCCCTGCTGCCTGTCCCTTTCTGTCCAATGCTGGTGTGGGCGCCCATGGTGCCATCTGCCTCCAACCCCTACGTGCTGCGGAGCCAGGTCCAGATGTCTCCTTGGGGCCCGTCCGTAGGTCCTACTCTGGTCTCTTCCTTGAAAGAACTTGGCCTTGTGACCTGAGCCAGCCTGCAGCCTCCCCAGCCTCCTGCTGCCCGTGGGCCCTGCCAGAGGAAGGAGGTGGGACTGGCCCTGCTCTTCTGCTGACGCAGGTCCTTCCTGCTGCTTTTCTAGGAGTAGGGAGCAAATCTACGCAGCCCTTTTAGGATTATTTATGAGCTTTTTGTCTTGATCATTTGAGGATTCACAGATTGCTTGAGAGAAGTATAGTTTTAGTGTAACTAATTGAACACTTAAAAGTGCACATAGGAGGCTGAGGCAGGAGAATGGCATAAACCCGGGAGGCGGAGCTTGCAGTGAGCTGAGATTTGGCCACTGCACTCCAGCCCGGGCAACAGAGCGAGACTCCGTCTCAAAAAAAAAAGTGCACAAGTTACAGGCATGACATTTTCTGTTCAGGTGATAAAGCAGAAATAACAATGAAAAGGTTCACCATTTTCACCATTGGAAATGATGAAGTCTGTTACTATGGTGTTGAATTTGGATTCCTCGTTAGGTTACATGCAGTAGGCTTTCTTACCACATGTGGGCCGTCTCCTTTTCCATTCTTACTCACAAATCTGTGCTTAAATCTGTAACAAGTTTAATGGAGCTGAAGAGTGAATTGCAGGGATCAGGAGGGAACATATTCTGGCATTCGTAGCATAGCTGAAAATGTTCTGGTTTTGACACGGCCCAGCAGGGCCATGCGTTTCCTGCCTGCTCACCCCGCGTGCCCCGGCCCCCTGATCCCTCCGAGGTGAGCCTTGGGAATGGTCAGTTCTTTCCCCGGATCGCCGGCAGCAGCTCTTGGGCCTCCCCTGCCCTCACCTGGTGTTGACTCCACCACACACGTGGAGTTGTTGTTGTTGTTGTTGTTGTTGTTTTTGAGATGGAGTCTCACTCTGTCGCCCGGGCTGGAGTGCAGTGGCGCGATCTCGGCTCACTGCAACCTCCGCCTCCCGGATTCAGTGATTCTCCTGCCTCAACCTCCTGAGTAGCTGGGATTACAGGTGCCCACCACCATATCCAGCTAATTTTGTATTTTTAGTAGAGATGGGGTTTCACCATATTGGTCAGGCTGGTCTCGAACTCCTGACCTCATGATCCGCCCGCCTCGGCCTCCCAAAGTGCTAGGATTACAGGCGTGAGCCACTGCACCTGGCCACACGTGGTTATTTTAAATTTGGTTTTGAGTCAGTGACGTGTTCATGTTTTAAAATTTTGAAGTATGAAAAGGTGCGGAGAGGTTTCCTTCTTTCCTCTTCTGCCCAAGCAGGTGAGCACTAGTGTTCTCTTCCGGTGTTCGTTCCAGAGAATTCTGTTTAACAAATAGAACAGTTTGTTGGTGTTTGCATGTGTCTGTGTCAATATGTGTGCATGAGTGTGCGTGAGGAATGTGTGTGTCACTGAGTGTGCATGTGAGGAGTGTGTGCATGAGTGTATGTCAGTGTGTATGCGTGAATGAGTGTGTATGTGAGGAGTGCTTGTTGGTGCATTGTGCATGAGGAGTGACTGCATGTCTGAGTGTGCATGAGTTGAGTATGTGTTGAGTGTGCATGTGTGTTGTGTGCATGAGTTGTGTGAGTACGTGAGTGTACCTGTGAGTTGTGGGTGCATGCGTGTGAGTTGTGTGCTTGTGTGTGTGCAAGTGAGTTATGTGAATTGTGAAGAGTGTGTGTGTGGAGTGCTTGTGTTGTGTGCATGAGTTCACGTGGGTTGTGTCAGTTGTGTTCGTGCATTTGTGAGTCGAGATGTGTGTTGTGTGTGTGAGTTGCCTGTGAGTTGTGTGCATGTGCACGTGTGAGTTGGGTGTGAGTTGAGTGAGGTGTGTGTGGAGTGTTGTGTGTTGTGTTCTGTGCGGTTGCATGTGTGTATGTGAGTTGTGTGCGTGAGTTGAATGAGTTGTGTGTTTATGTGCGAGTTTGAGTATGAGTTGTGTGAGTGTGCGTGTATGTGCATGAGTTGAGTGTGAGTTCTGATTGTGCATGTGTGTGAGTTGTGTGTGTGTGTGTAAGCGTATAGTCCTTGCCTCCCCAACAGACACCCGTCTTCACTAGTGGGCCCACCTTGCCTCTAGTTTGGGAGGTGGGGCGGTCTAGGCAGGGCCCTCAGCGCCCTTAGATGGAGCCGTTGCGGGTGCTTTTTGAGTTGCCCTTGGTGGTGCAAGTGAGCAAGGCTCCGCCTTCCTCCGTCTGTGCCCTGCGAGCCCAGGGTATGGTCGGTAGCACTTCGAGGGCTGTGGAGGCCTTGCTTGAGTCAGATCTTGAGGCAGGACAGGAGCTGTCCTGGTGAGAGTGGATCAGGGGAAGGTAGAGGGGATGAGCCCAGCCGAGGCTCCTCGTGGGTCCCTGGCCTAGTCCCTCCCAGCTCCTCTCCACTCCACAACTGCTTGGGGCCACTGTGTCTCTTCCTGATGCTGCTGTGGGGGGCCTGTGTCCAGGTCCTCACTGTGATTGTCAGTGTTCTCTAGAGCAACAGCCAGGGGGACGGGGAACCCAGGTGGGGACTCACTACAGGACCCAGCCTAGCCATAGTGGGGCCACCAGGGCGGAACCTGCAGGGCGATTGGTGATGAATTCTTTTTCTGGAAAAATGTAGGTTTTGCTCTAAAAGCCTTCATTGGGTTAGACAAGGCCCACCTGCATCGAGCACAATCTCCTTTGCTTAATGGCTCCTTTTCAAGGAGTTTAGCGGCAAGTTCCTCGGCTGGCCTTTGGCTGAATAACGGGATAGAGCACCGTCAGGCTGACACGTTAAAACACCATCACACCCTTCGAGGCTCAGAAAACTGCTTTCTGAGAAATGCACCAAACTCGAGACATTTTGTATCCACAGGCTCCCCAAGGATGAGAGTCCCAACGTGGAGGTTTTGACGATACATTTTACGTGGGCCATTTTAGTCGTGGCTGTTTGGTTTGCCTCTGATTGTTTCCTGAGAGCAAAATGCTGGTGTGAACATTTGCACACACACTGTGTGTCTGGCAGTTCCACGTCCTCACCAGCATTTGGTGGTGGTGTGTTTTTAGGCTTTGTGTGTCACAGGTGGGCTCTTCCTCATATCATGCCTGTGGCCCGCAGTACTGATAGGAGCTTTCCCTCTGGCTTTGCCTGGTCCACCCTGCCCCCGTCCCAGGGTGACCTGGCCCCAGGGCTGCCTGCATCCTCCTCTCCGATGTGTGCAATCCTGTCCGACCTGCACCTCGTCCTCAGGGAGGCCAGCCGGGAGGCCACAGCTGGCCTGGAAGTGTGCTTGTCTGTCTGTACCTCAGGGCTGCCTGTGCACCCCTGTACCGAGGGGTGATCCAGGCTCACCGAGAATCCGCCCACACTGTTCCTGAGAGCGCAGATACGTGTGTAGGCCAGGTGCAGGTGCTCACACCAGAAATCTCAGTGCTGCAGTGAGATATGGGGGAGCTGCAGTGGGAGGATTGCTTGAGGCCAGGAGTTCAAGACCAGCCTGGGCAACAACGTGAGGCCCCATCTCTACAAAAAATAAAAAAAAAAAAGTAGCCAAGCATGGTGGTGCATGCCTATAGATAGTCGCAGCTACTCGGGAGGCTGAGGCAGGAGGATCGCTTGAGCCTGGGAGGTCGAGGCTGCAGTGAGTTGTGATTGAGCCTCTGCACTCCAGCCTGGGCGACAGAGCCAGACCCCGTATCAAATGAGTAGGCTGGGCACAGTGGCTCACGCCTGTTATCCCAGCACTTGGGAGACCTAGGCAGGTGGATCACCTGAGGTCAGGAGTTCAAGACCAGTCTAGCCAACATGGTGAAACTGCCTCTCCACTACAAATATAAAAATTACTGGGGCGCTGTGGTTGCGTGCCTGTAATCCCAGCTACTCAGGAGGCTAAGGCAGGAGAATCACTTGAACCCGGAAGGCGGAGGTTGCAGTGAACCGAGATTGCTCCACTGCCCTCTAGCCTGGGTGACAGAGTGAGACTCTGTCCTCAAAAAAAAAAAAAAAAAAAAAGAGTAAATGTGTAAGTGTAAGTGTACATTTGAGCGTGTACTTTGGCAGCTGGTGCGTGGAGTGTCTGCGTCCTCCCCATGCCTTTTGGTGGCTCCTGTCTTTAGTCACTGGGCCCTTCTATTCGTGGCTTCGGCGACTGTGATGCGTTTTGCTACCTTTTGTTATTTGCTGCCTTTTTCTCATAGTGTGCTCATGATTTTTAACATAGTGAGTATGTGGAGAGCACTCAGACACAGGTCATGGCTGTGTGCGGTGCAGGCTCACCCTGTCTGCGGCGCCGGGCCTGGGTCCCTCGGTTGCTGCTCATATGGGAATGCCCAGCACATGTGGGCATTTGATTATACATGTGCTCTTAGCCCAGAATGACTGCTTCCGAAAGATCATCTCCCTTTGTTGTGTCTTTACTTTCCTCCTGCTTCAGTCTCATGTCTGTCGGCTTTAGGGTTCTAAGTGGAGGAGGAAATTTAGCAGTGATGTGTGGTCAGAAGCTTAGTGTTGCTTACGTAATTCCTTACTCGTGGTGACTGTCGCTTGTGAACTGTGCCCTCCCCCCGCCCCACCCAACGCACTGCTCTTTGTACAACTGTTAGGGAAGGGGGTTATAGGAAGGGAGGGTATAACTTTTGGTTGGCCTCTTCAAACTGCCAGCCTCCTACAAAACTGTCAGGAGAGGCCATCAGCTTTTTCTCTCTTCGTATTTCTCTGTTTTTACCCCGAAGGATATTAAAAACCCAGCCTCTGTTTTTAGCCCAGTAATGACATTTCTGTGGCTGTAACCCTTGTTCCCAGGTGTGAGATGATGACTGTGGATGCAGGGTAGCCTCTGGAGCTCTGTGTGTTTGTACAGAGAGGTTTGTGGGAGCGACTTCAGCCATGCTGTGAACTTGGAGTAGTAACCGCGTGTTCTCAGGAGCAGGTCCTGCTGGGGGGCCCAGCCACGTCAGGTGCAGTAGATGTGTGGTTTGTGCAGCTGAGGTCTCTGATAACTGCCAGAGGATAGGTTTTGTGTGGGAGCTGCCTCAACCTGCGTTCTAGGAGCTCAGGTCTCCTGAGTCTGAATGGAGTGTGGGGAGAGCAGTGTCTCCATGGGGCAGGTGCCTGGCTGTGGTCACTTAGGCAGGAGCTTCCTCCTCAGTGCTGACAACAGAGAAGAATGTTCTGTTGTGGCCAATGTGCACAAATGCTGCTTGTGAGCCAGCCACGGAGGCACTCACCTGCAGAGCCGCTCCCCTGCAGAGGGGCTGTGCTTGGCCAGATGAGCAGACAAAACGTCTCCAGCTTGGTGGGCAAAACAATAACTCGCAGACGTCTGGCTCTGACAATGTAAAGATGTTAAAATTGTTTTTCAGAAAATACAAAACTTTATGGTCTCATAATTTATCTGAAGCCCTATAGATATTAATAGAATAGGATAAGTAATGATAAAAATGTGAATACTGTATTTAGACTCCTTTTTCTGTTAATGGATTATAGCAACTCAGACCGTATATATTCTTAACTAATTTTCTTCCCAAGAAAGGAATTCTCCATTTAAAATGCTGTATATAAAATGTTTTTAATTAGTTCATTTGAAAAAGGTTACGTAGTGCCTTTTACAGTTGAAACAATATTATTTCTGTAGAGTCGGCTTGTGGGCCATGTCTTCATGTGACTCAGCTTGTCCCTGAAATGTTAGTGCTCCTCCCTCCCATGCATAGATTGTGTGGGGCAGCCTTACCAAGAAAATGTGTGGAACACTCTACTTATATTGCCAGATTAAAACTAAATGATTGGCTGGGCAGGGTGGCTCACACCTGTAGTCCCAGCACTTTGAGAGGCCAAAGCGGGTGGATGACTTGAACTCAGGAGTTCAAGACCAGTCTGTGTGATGCAGCGAAACCCTGTCTTTACAAAAAAAAACGAAAATTAGCTGGGTGTGGTGGTGCGAGCCTGTAGTACCAGCTACTTGAGAGGTTGAGGTGGGAGGATCCTGAAACCGAGAGGTGGAGGTTGCAGTGAGCTGAGATTGTACCACTGCACTCCCACCTGGGTGACAGTGTGAGACCCTGTCTCAAAACAACAACTACTAATTGAAATAACATTCTACCCTGAGGTGGACAAAAAGTGGCGGGGAGCAACAGCCTGGCTGCCACTGGTGCGTTTGGACTGGAACAACCGGTTGGGGAGCCAGGCGGACTCTGGGATAGCGGCCGCTTGGACCAAGGCTTCGCTGGCGGCAGGTGTGCTGAGAAAAACACACAGCATGCGGTTCAGTAATAACAAACAGCATTTTCATATGACATCTGTGTTCATATGACCACTTTATTGTAATGGAATAGCATAACAGCGTTTGAGGAAATCAGCCTGATCTCTCTATGTATGGGTGTCTGAAACACAATGTTGGCAGAATTGCAGAATGTGAGCCATATAATATTTGTCTGTGTTCAGAGGCACACAAAAAAACAATTATTATAGCTTTAGGTTCAGTTCAGCACATCCTGGGAAAGTATGAAAAATGAAGTGAGTACGTCCCTGCAGGCCCTGGGAGCTGCACACAGGGCAGTCTCGTGGGGAGGCTGAGGATCCTGGGGACTGTCATTTTATTTCTGCTCCTTATGTCTCTACGAAACTTGAAGCAAGTATGATAACAGTGTATTTTAAGTGTACTGGAATAAAATTGTCGTGTTATTGTTTGTATGTGAAAAGTTCTCAATGAATAGAAACAAGAAGTCCGGCCAGGCACAATTGGCGCACACCTGTAATCCCAGCACTTGGGAGGCCGAGGTGGGGGATCACTGAAGTCACGCGTTCAAGACCAGCCTGGCCAACATGGTGAAACCCCGTCTCTACTAAAAAATAGAGAAAACTAGCCGACGTGGTGGCGGGTGCCTGTAGCCCCAGCTACTCAGGAGGCTGAGGCAGGAGAATCGCTGGAACCCTGGGAGGCATAGGTGCAGTGAGCCGAGGATAATGTCACTGCACTCCAGCCTGGGCAGCAGAGCGAGACTCCATCTCAAAAAAAAAAAAAGGCCACCCACCCAGCTCTGGACCCCAGAAGTCACTGCCCTTTCCAGCCTGTACTTCTGGGTGTGGGTCTGAGATGTATTCAGAGAGAGGCCTTGCTGCTCACTGGCTGGGTGGGCGTGCGAACTCAGCCCCTGTCTCAAGGCCCTTCTGAAATGCTGCTCTGGTGTGGGGCAGGGGGTACTCACCCTCAGCCTCAGGATTTCTTTCTTCTCCCTGTTACTGATGCACGTACCCTGCCCTCTGTCCTGTAGAGACTCAGCTGGTGACCCAGGGGTGCTGCTGGTTGACGTGCTGCTCAGAGGTCCTCTGTTGGTTTGTGTCTAGGCTGGGAGGGGCCCTCTGTGCTTGGCAAGCCCTCGGGCTCCGAAACCCTTTTCCTGCAACTGGTGTGGGGCTCAGACTCCAGGTGGACAGCATGAGTGAGTGGGGAAGCTCGGGGGCCCTGGACGCCTGCCTGCATGCACTCATCCTGCGCTGGGTGCCAGAGGAGGGACCCCTCTTCCCTCTGTGTGTTTCTCCCCCTTCCTAGCTGTGAAAACCCTCAGCAACACCCCCCAGCCTCATGGTGCTGGCTTCTGGCCCAGAGGGAGAGACCTGGTTGGAAGGACAGATGGCGTAGGCAGGCCAGCCAGCCGGCCTGTGGGCGGAGCAGATGGAGGGCAGGCCGGATGCCCCGAGGGTCTCAACTGCACTGCTGTCCCACAGCCCCAACACCACCCGAATCCCCGAGTCCTACCCACACTCCCTGCTGGGGCAGGAAAGGGGAGCCCCAGACTGAGATGCCTGAGTGCACAGTACCTGTGGTGCTGGTGGGCGGCGCTGTGGCCGGGCGCTGTGATGCTGTGGCCTGGCCATGCAGGGCGGGAAGAGCCGCCTGGCTGCTGATGGGGAGTGACGGTGCCGCTGGCTTTTGTGAACTCACAGGTCTGTTGCTTTCTCCACATTTTTTGAAATCAGAGACTCGTTTGCAAATTTTAAGAGATGTTATCTTTGTAATGAATCAGCTAAATATTCTGGAAAGCTTACTATTTACTCATCTGTATGTGAATCTGAAAAGTGTTTGTGTATTTTAAATCATTCCCTGCATAGTAGAATATTATGTTTGCTTTTAAAATGCCTTTCTCTGGTAAGTATTACACAGTGTATATGTGCATCAAATTATCACTTGTACATTTTGAATATGTACAATCTTGACTTTTCAATTGAATATTCTAAAATAAAAATACCTTTCACATATATAAAACAGTTAAAAAGTAAATATTTGCTTTTCTTAGGATACGCATCTTTATTTTTGGAAGAAAATTACCCCACAGCAGATCATCTTATTTTAGTTCCAGAAAAGAATTTTAGATATGTGTTGATATTGGGTGGTAAAAATACATTTAACCCAGTTGGATCAAAGGCAGATGTCTTTTTAATCACTTCCTAAGGATCTGTCTCGGCCAACTTAGGTTATTAAGAGAAATTAGTAAGTGTTCTTATGTAGCAGCAAAATTCATTCTTTAGTGTATTTTAAAGAAATGCATAAAAAGCAGTAGATGTTTTTAGAACGCATGTAAAGGGCTTGTAAAGGGTTGTAAAGGGCCCCAAAATGAAACCAATCGCAAAGACAACGTATTCGAAAGTCTCACTCCGATGATTTGTGAGTCATTTGGTGCTGACTGGTGGGAATGAAGGGAGATGCCTGTGGGGAAGTCCAGGGTCCTGCAGCTCCTCGGATGGCCGGCTGTTGGGGGAGGCCCGAGGTCGGACGGGCGGCTGTCTGGGGAGGCCTGAGGTGTGGCGAGATTGCGGAGTTCTCCTTTCCTGATATTGTCATGACCCGAAAGTCTGTCTTGTCTTCACCTGAGGGTATCGTGCGTTTTCAAATGGGGGGCCATCTGCTCAGCTCCCCCAGCCATGGGGCGGGGCACTGCGAGCCCCTTGCTGCCCTCCGTGTGGCCGCCTAACGCCCCTCCTGGGCTGTGCTGGCCATCAGGCCTCCCACCTTGTTTCCCAGGGTGCTCGCTACCACCTAGTTTATGGGTTCCTCTGTTCTTTCTGCCTGCTGATGCCAGTTTTTGAACTTTATCATTACTAGCTTCATTTTACTATTTTTGTGTAAATGTTCCAGGACTTTGTCCACTGCTATGTCCCTAGGACCTTTTGCATTCCGCTGTTAGAGGAGAGAGGCCTCACGTCTCCTGCAGAGGGGTCCCCACTTGCTTCACCAGTGTTCTGAGGGCTCCTGCGTGTTTAGAGGCGCAGCCTCCGCGGAAGGCACGCTCCTTCCTAGGAACAAATGTGGCTCTCCTTCCTAAGGAAAAGTGGATTATCAGATTTCCATGCTAGGTTTGCAGCCTCATAGAGAAATGTTGGGATAAAAATTCTAGTTTTAAAATTCTGTTCCATAATTGTCACAGAATCACAGACTTTTCCCGGCCGTGGTCCCATCAGCACATTCTGCAGACCTCGCCGAGGGGCCAGAGCAGTGGGTGATCAGCCTGGGTCACCTGGGTTGCGTCAGCACGGCCCTGCGGCCCTCCCCTTACGGTTTTACATTGGGAATTAAGCTTCATGGAGGTGTTTGCACTTGAGCCATGGATTTGAGACAGTACAAGTGGGGAAAGCTAAGCATCTCTAATTGGAAGCACCGTCTTGCTGGAACGGTCACTTTTAGCCTTCACTTGGAAAAGGAGTCTCGCCCTTGACCTGGTGTCCTTGTGTTGCAGGCGTGGTGTCCCTCGTGGCCGTTCACCCCTCCGCTGTCAACCCGCTCGGGAAGCAGCTCTTGCCAAAAACCTTTGGACAGTCCAATGTCAACATTGCCCAGCAAGTGGTAAGGCTCCCGCAGGAGTGGACAGTCGGGATCTTGGTGCGGGTCGGGGTTGGGTGAGCCGTGTGGTTGGGGGTGTTCCCAGGCATGCCTGGGTTTGGACTCTGGTTGCAGCATAGGGCCTTCCCCTCGTCAGGGAGCCCACGGCCCTCTGCAGCTGCCTGCGTGTTGTTGTGGGAGACGTGCCCCAGCCCGCGCCATCCTTCCAGTAGCTGGAGGGTGATGGGCGGGGCCGTGGCCCCGGTCAGAGGCACCTTCCTCTTAGTGTCAGAGCTCAAAGCTCTTCATCTAACAAGGGCTTCTTACGTGATGTGGCCGAGTGTTGGCCGTGGCCCTCCTGGCGACACCAGGCTGGGAAGCCAGGTAGGGGCAGGGCCCTGGCCGTGGCCGTGCCTTGGCCTCGGGGCAATGACAGGGCAGATGCTGCTCCCTCGGCTGTGCACAGGAGAGGGCGCATGGGCGTTGGGAAATGGCGCATCCCCCTCCCCAGGCTGCTGCTGGCCAACTGATGCCGCTTCTCACAATGCTGTTTCCTGTCTCTGTCCGCCCTCTGTGTTCTTGCCGGTGGCAGGCTGTTGGAGACGAGGAGCCTGCACAGAATCCTGACCTCACCGAAGTGGGGCCCCAGGCACTGGGTGGGCAGGTTCGGCTGTGACTGGAGCTGGTGGTGAGGGACACAGCCACCCCAAGGCTAGGCCGGGCTTCCAGTCCTTCCTTGGGGACCTGTTTATGGTGTCTGAGGGCTCCTTCCTGGTCCTGAGATGATGCTCTGGCCCCGCCTGGGCAGCTGTCCCAGCCCTGTTCCTGCCAGCCCTGGGCTTTATGATGCAGCACCTCTCGCACCCCAGCCTCCTGGTCCACTCCACCCCCTCACCCCGTGCTGCCTATGCTGTGGCCCTGTCCTCTTACAAGGATCGAACGCCTCTGGGTGGGATGAGAACCTGTCCGTTCACCTGTCCCCAGGTGTCTCTCAGGCATTCCCAGGTGTCCTCCTGTGTCTCTCAGGTGTCCCCAGGTGTCGTCACGTGTCTCAGGCATCCCCAGGTATCCTCACGTGTCTCTCAGGTGTCCCCAGGTGTCGTCACATGTCTCTCAGGTGTCCCCAGGTGTCCTCCCGTGTCTCTCAGGCGTCCCCAGGTATCCTCATGTGTCTCTCAGGTGTCCCCAGGTGTCGTCACGTGTCTCAGGCATCCCCAGGTATCCTCACGTGTCTCTCAGGTGTCCCCAGGTGTCGTCACATGTCTCTCAGGCACATCCCCAGGTATCCTCACGTGTTTCTCAGGCATCCCCAGGTGTCCTCTTGTGTCTCTCAGGTGTCCCCAGATGTCTCTCAGGTGTCCCCAGGTGCCTCTCAGGCGTCCCCAGGTGTCCTCACGTGTCTCTCAGGCATCCCCAAGTGTCCTCACGTGTCTCTCAGTTCTCCCCAGATGTCTCTCAGGTGTCCCCAGATGTCTCTCAGGCGTCCCCAGGTGTCCTCCCGTGTCTCTCAGGTGTCCCTGGCCCTGTAGAGAGCTCTCTGTACTGAGCTGTTTTCTGTTGTCTAGGGCATCTCCCTTTGGTCTAATGATGTTTTCTTCAGAGAACAATGACCACATACCAGGGATATTTTGGTCATTTTTGCACTTTAGTCTTTATTTTATATGCATTCTTGCTATTTCCATTTATTTAAATACCCTTGAAATTCTCTGGACTCTTTAACAGATCTTAGGATATGAGTTGTAAGAGAGAGCAGCTTGTGGGTCACACCCTTGAGGGACGTGAGCGGGATTGCCTTCCCTGCGCCCCCCCGTGCCCCCTGCCCGCGCCCCCTCCCCATGCGTGCTCTCCCCAACCCCGTGCGTGCTCCCACACAGCTGTCCTGAGTGAGTGGTTCCAGGTCCCATGCAGCTTTCATGGCCCCTTTCCTGCCAGTGGGAAGTGACAGAAACCTTGCTCTGCAGAAGTTTTGTGGCCATTGAAAGTAGCGGTTTGGCTGGGCGCGGTGGCTCACGCCTGTAATCCCAGCACTTTGGGAGGCTGAGGCAGGCGGATCACAAGGTCAGGAGATCGAGACCACGGTGAAACCCCATCTCTACTAAAAATATATATATAAAAAAAGCCGGGCGAGGTGGCGGGCGCCTGTAGTCCCAGCTACTCAGGAGGCTGAGGCAGGAGAATGGCGGGAACCCGGGAGGCGGAGCTTGCAGTGAGCCAAGATAGCGCCACTGCACTCCAGCCTGGTGGACAGAGCGAGACTCCGTCTCAAAAAAAAAAAAAAAAGAAAAAAAGTAGCGGTTTGTGGAAGCTCTTCCATGTTATACGGCTGATATAACTGATCACGGCTGATCACGGCTTTTCAGTAAATGCCATTTTGATAAACGCTAAAAATTCAGTTTTTGTTTTGCTTTATAATTAGATTATAGATTTGATTATAAGTTGATTGGGAATTATAAGGTTGATTTTATAGGTGCTGTATATCATAGCAGAGTTTTATCTGGGTGAATAATTGTAGCACCACTTCCGTCTTTACTGCCGGTCTGAATACACTGGAGGAAAATGAATGAGAAGATTATCTTACTGATGTGCTTTAAACTTCGTCACTGAAAGTCTAGTTCCTGATTTAAATTCACCTGTTCGGGTGGAGCTTGTCATTGCTATTTCATGCTTTGCAAAATCCCAGTGATAGGAATTAAAGCTGACAAATGGCAAATGTCTCTTAAACCTTTTTATATACCAGAGGTTGACAAAAAACGGGACTGGCTCATTCTGATGCGAGGGGTGGAGCTCAGTCCGGGCATGTGAGTGAAAGTGGTGGGAGTTTCTTTAGGTCTCTGACCTTCACCAGCCAGCAGGCACAGGGCTTGTCAAGGTAAGGTCTTTTGAGGTGCAAATGCTTGTGAAACCTGCAGTGCTGCAAAGCTTAGCTCACACACAGGAAGGTGTGCAGGATGGATATGCTCAGCCGGCAGGAGCAGCGGCCTGTGTGAGACCCCCGCGAGAAGCAGCCCCCACCCAGGCCTCTGTCCCAGAAGGCGGCATCTGTGGTCACAGTGGCCTTTCCTTTGCAGCTGCACTGCTGGCCATGTCTCTCTGGACACTGCAGTTAACCTTAGTCCATCTCTAGGATTCTGTGTCTGAGTGGGGTCACGCTACACAGAGACGTTGTAATCTCAGTTTTTAGAGTGTGTGAAATTAAGGTGCAAAAAGTGTGCTCTTAGGGCAGAAGGGATTCCTTAAATCAGGAGTCCCCAACCCCTGGGCCTGTTAGGAAGCCGGCTGCACAGCAGGAGGTGATTGCCTGAGCCCTGCCTCCTGTCAGATCAGCGGCGCGCAAACCCCACTGTGAACAGCACGTGCAGGATCCAGGCGGCACTCCTTATGAGAACCGAACGCCTGATGATCTGAGGTGGAGCAGTTTCTTCCCAAAACCACCCCCACCCCGGTCTGTGGAAAAACTGTCTTCCACAAAACTGGTCCCTAGTACTGAAAAGGTAGGGGATCGCTGCTTTAAAACACCAGGGTTCGCTGTGGAGCCAGTGAGGGGGGCTTCTAGGGGAGGAGGACTGGTCTCGGGCAAGGTGGACCTCTGGCAGGTCCTCTACTGTGGGATGCTTACACCGCGTGCTCCGTTTCCTAGCAACTGCTGGCATGGAAGCTGCAAAAGCTTTAGAATCAAACGGCAGTGTTTGAAGCCATGTCATTTACCTTCTCTGAAGCACAGCTTGGATTCCAGCCGTGAGCACAGTAGGAAGAGAAGACCCCTCGTGACCTGTGGGGCCCGGGTCACCTCCTCTGCTCCCCCACGAGAAGCGCGTGGGGGAGTCATGAGGGCAGAGCCCATCCTCCAGAGAAGCCACCGTTAAATCCAAGGAGTGGGTGTCCCTGGCGCCTTGCAGCCCATGCCTGCCTCCTGCTCCCAGAGGGCTCCTGGATCTCCTGGAAAGCCCTGGTTGGAGTCAGACCCACTGTCTCCCAACTTTGGGCAGCACCCCTCATTGTGCTGTGACCACTTCTCCCTTCCAGGGTCTCTGCCCACCACTCCAGCTAGTGTGGCCTCTGCTTCCGAAACCTCTCCTTTCCGAGGGGCCCAACTCTGAACTGTCCTTCTCGGCACTGACCCATCCACCCTCTGGCACCTCCTTGGTTCCTGTTTTCCCTGCACTTTTGCCCACACATGCCCTGCAGGGCTTCAGTGTGTTGCTGTGGCTCCTGTGGCTGTTGAGTGTGGCTCCTGGTGTAGGGAAGTGAGGCTGGGAGCCTGCTCCATGTCTGTTGAATGGGAGGCCGGAAGGCATCCTGTGGCACAGGCGGCCGGCCTGAGTTCACCCGGCTTCCTGTGCACCAGGAAGGAAACGCACCTGTGCCAGGTCCGGGAGTGACGCCTCCGCGTCTCATTCCTGGGAGGGCTGGCTCCAGGCCGCCCCGTGAAGCTGACTCAGCTCACAGGGCTGGTGAGCTGCAGGTGATGGGTGAGGAGCAGGGACAGTGCTGCGAAACGCAGCGAGGGGAGCTGCCATGCAGGGCACGCAGAGGAAGGTGCAGGCACCCTTGCCCAGCACTGCATGGGCCTGATGACATGGGGCCTTCCGCAGGGAGCAGTTAAAGCAGGAGAGTAGGGAGGCTTCCTGTAAGACCTGGCCTCCGTAACAACGCTTTCCCGGTGCACTGGCGGCTTGGTCTCAGGGTGCCCCTGGGTGCTGAGTCCTGTCTTCCAGGAAAGGCTGTTGGTGAGCACCATTGAGCACCTGGTGTGCACCTGCCCTCTGGCTTTCTCTTCTTCCTACTTACAGTGGGTTTGACCTGTGATTTTTTGACTTTAAGATGGTCCGAAAGCAACACGCATTCAGTGGAAACGGCTTCCAGTGCCCACACGACCATCCTGTTTTTCCCTTTGAGTGCAGTATTCAGTGGGTCTCCTGGGATATCCACAGTCATCTAGAGTGTGCTTTATGTGAGATGCTTTGGCCCGACTGGGCTAATGTGCGTGATCTGAGCACATGTAAGGTAGACTGGCTAAGCCGTGATGTGCAGTAGGAGAGGTGGATGACGTGCATTTCGACTTAGGGTGTTTTTAGCCCACGCGGGTTTATCGGGATGTTCCCCATTGTGAGTCAGAGCCACTCTTCGTGAGTCGGTTTGCTCCTGACTGGAGGACAGTGGCACAGTGATGGCATTTGTCTTGGGGCCAAGATCCAGTGCCTTGTGTGGTCCTGGGATTCCCGGGGAAGGGAGTAGACCCATGAGGTGGGTTAGAATCCTGTGTGGGATTCTCCAGCCCCCCGTACCTGTGCGTGTGGTATGCGTAGAGCCAGCCAGCACTGCCTGGCATGGAGCTGGCGGGTTCTCAGTCTCACATCGACTCCCGGAGAACGGCATCCACTGAACTCAACGCAGGAAGCCGTGTGGGGCCAGTGTGCTTGCAGGCAACCGGGTCGCAGGGTCCTTTTGTCAGCTGTTTCGATCTGCCACGTGGCGCAGTGCCCCAGCAGCACACACACACACACACACACACACATATTGAACCAAACAAGCTTCACAGGACATTTATCTATGCCCAGGAGACTTATCTTTTGTATGGTTTCGTTTTGCAGCAAATTCACTAGATTCACTAGTTTGATTTCGTGGCTTGCTAACGGGGTGATCCACGGAAGGCCGCACTCTGATGCATTTCTGATCATCGGAGACATGAGTGTCAATAAAAAGATTGGTCCTGTTGAAATGCTTTTCTTCTCAGAAGCTGACAGGCGATCTGGCCTGGGGATACTTGGAAAGTGTCCCCTCAGCTGCTCCCAGGGCCACCGCAGGTGATGCATTTATCCCTGTAAGAAGGGGAGCCGGGGTGGGGGGCCCAGCTTAGAGCAGCTCAGGGCGTCAGCCGCATGAAGTCCCCCCGCCAGCATGCAGGTGTCCAGCTCCAATCCCTTTAGCGAAAGCCACATGTCCACACAAGCAGTTCAGTCGCTGAGGCACTTGGATTTGTGGTGAATTGAATGACTTAACATTTACTGAGAAATACTGTTTCCAGTTTAGATAGAGTCGTGCCACAAGGTCTTTGAAGTCAGAGTAGTCAGAGTTGTATTTGCCTATACGAGGGTGCCCAGGTATTCGCACTCAAACATTCATTGAGGAACCAAAGTGATAAGAACTTGTCAAAAGTCACACCAGCCAGCATGTCCCTTGAGGAAGAGATAGTTGTGGATACCTCGGGTGTGCTGTGGGGTGGGGTGGGTGGGTCAGCGTCCACACTGGCCTTGCCTCTGGTGGTTCCCCCAGAGAGGCCCAGGTGTGTGAGCCCCGGGGGTGCGTGAAGCCCCCCACCTTCCGCCCCCAGGGCTGGTCGCCCTCCCTCCTTGCCTGACGTCGCTGCGGGTGCAGGGGCCCCCCGGACAGGGCCCCAGGGCACAGGGCTACCAGGTGGTGGCTGTCACCTGCCTGTGCTTTTGTCCTGTGAGAGCTGTTTTTGGTTTGTTTCAGGCCTCTTTTTAGTACCACGGAAGGATACAATGTCATCCTTGTCCATGTTACTAAAAGGAAGTAAAAGGGTGGAGGGAAACCAGAAGCGTGCCGAAGTGCCCTGCGTGGAATTCTGTGCCGCCCCCCTCGTTAAACGACCATTAGCGCCTTGTGTGCGGTTTGAGGGTCACGCTCTGCCCTGTCCTGTTCTTGCTTGTTTGGGTCGGTCAAAGTTTCTTGTTGCTTTTGTCTAATTGGAGAAGATGCCTGTGACTGACAGGAGGAAGATGAGCCACAGTCAGAACAGGTGTAGTGATGCCGTCACCGTGTCAAAAGCGTCCACCGCCGGACGTTTTTCCTGCTCCGTCGTGGCTGCTCACTGTGGTTAACGAAATTCCGCAGTGGCTGCAGATAGCGAACAGTTGGTGGGCGTGGCACCCTCGCCGTGTGGGCGGGGACTGACTGTCTGAATTGTCTTTTTTGACTGTAGGTAATTGGTACGCCTCAGAGACCGGCAGCGTCAAACACCCTGGTGGTAGGAAGCCCACACACCCCCAGCACTCACTTTGCCTCTCAGAACCAGCCTTCCGACTCCTCACCTTGGTCTGCCGGGTGAGCACTTCCCTCTGGACCCTTAGAGTTGTAGGATTGCTTGCGGTTCGCACCTCCACGTTCTCCTGGGCCACGTGCGTGACACAGTTGCGCGGTGGGGCTCCCATGCGCATTGATGTCAGCCTCCAAATCACACTCACCCATCATTGTGCCCTGCACAGGTGTGCAGTCGAGGCGCACTGCCTCGGTCATGGAGAAGTCGGGCTGGGCACTGCCCACCCTGCTTTGTGTCTGGTATAGTGAGTGCTCTTTGAAGGGCTGGTAGCTCTTGGCCAAGATGGGGAGAAGCTGGCCTTGTACTTGCCACAGGACCTTGGAGACTTTTCATCGTCTGTGCTGGGAGCACGTGGGATGGATTTCACCCACTGCCCCTGAATTCAGCCTCTACTGCACCTGGGGTTACGGCCCCCATGAGTGATCCCACCAGAGCGGCTCCTTCCGCTAAAGCAAGATCTGATGAGCTGTGTCTTTCCTTAAAAAAACACACACGCAAAGCTACAAAAACCTGCCTGTGTCGGTGCCCAAAGCTTCACCAGCTGGGAGCCTCAGGTGACCTTTCCCGCCACGTGGGGACTGACCAGAGTGTACAGAGTTGGGCTTTCCCTCTATGTGAAGAACACTTAGCGGTTTGCACCTGTTGTCAAGCGGCTATCACAGCCCAAGCCGTATGAAATTATAGCCTGCTGAAATTTGTCCTAAAAATTCCCAAATTTACACTGAAATGTCCCATAGTTCCTGATTCTGGTTGCCCTGTTTAGAAAAGTGGTGCTTGTGACTCACACCTGTAATCCCAGCCCTGTGGGAGGCCGAAGCCGGCAGATGATGAGGTCAAGAGATCGAGACCATCCTGGCCAACATGCTGAAACCCTGTCTCTACTAAAAATACAAAAAAATTAGCCAGGTGTGGTGGCGGGCGCCTGTAATCCCAGCTACTTGGGAGGCTGAGGCAGGAGAATTGCTTGAACCCAGGAGGTGGAGGTTGCAGTGAGCCAAGATCGCGCCACCGCACTCCAGCCCGCTACAAAGCGGGACTCCGTCTCAAAAAAGTAAAAAAAAAAAAAGAAGTGCTTGGTGTACTGATACGCCTTCCATATGCTGATTCGGGTCCTGGGGATGCCTCCCGCTTTCCCTGACACTTGGAAGGACAGAGGTGCAGCCTGCTAGGGAGACACTCGCTTTCTGACCTGCAGGAGCACTGGGCCTGGGGGCTGGGGCTAGGGGGTCCTGGCCTGCTCACGTGTTGGATCTGCTGCGCCCGTGGGATATGGCCCCTTTTTGTGCAGCTCATCACAGCTCTCAGGTAAAAGCATTCCTCGATTCAGGCTGATGCTCAGGAGGGCTCACAGTCGCTTCTTTTTTCCTTTGTATTTTGAAGGAAGCGCAACAGGAAAGGAGAGAAGAATGGCAAGGGCCTGCGGCATTTCTCCATGAAGGTCTGCGAGAAGGTGCAGAGGAAAGGGACCACTTCCTACAACGAAGTGGCGGACGAGCTGGTCGCGGAGTTCAGTGCTGCCGACAACCACATTTTACCAAACGAGTCAGTAAGTGTGTGCTGGGGGCCGAGAGGCCAGGGTAGCAGAACCAAGTGGTGTGGCACGTTTTACTCTTTTAATATTGGGAACAGTTAAAACCATACAGAAAATTCCAAGTACAGCATGAAAGAATTTTTCCCAGTCCATTTGCTGGCATGATGCTCTGTCAGCGTCAGTGAGCGAGCACGTGGGCTGGCTCTGCACATCCAGCGGCCCAGAAATGCAGACATGCCCTCCTCACCCGCTGGGCTCGACACCCGAGAGCCCCCAGCTCCCCTCCTGGAACACACTCGGGCTTCGCACAGCCCTGTCTTGCCCTGCATCATCTGTAGGGTGGGAGCGCTCCCTGAGTCCATGTTGGGGTGACAGCTCTGTGAACAGGGTGCCCCTTCGAGCCGGTACACGTGGCCTACAGTTTAAGGTGGGATCCACAGGCTTTTTTGGATCATTTGGAAAATCCACTCCCTGTCATCCCCAGGCTTATGACCAGAAGAACATAAGACGGCGCGTCTACGATGCCTTAAACGTGCTGATGGCCATGAACATCATCTCCAAGGAGAAGAAGGAGATCAAGTGGATTGGTCTGCCCACCAACTCTGCTCAGGAGTGTCAGAACTTAGAGGTGGCCCTTCAACCTTGATTTCCCTTCAAGTCTGTGTGGATGTTTTTGCTGTCCGTCACTCAGAAGGCTCTGGGCTCCATGCCCGTATGCTCTCTGTGTCCGCACGGCTGGCAGACGGTCATGCAGACGTCTCCCTGCGTTTCTCAGTCTCGGCTGTCAGGAGAGGGAGCATGGTTGGCCCAGACCCACTAGAGTATGTTAAACTCTAGCATAGGTTAATTCTGAATCCTAGTTTGTGGGATTTTTGTTTTCTTTTTAGATACCATAGTTAAAGCCAAGAAATGAGAGGAGAGGGGAGAAGGTATAGTTTAGAAATGGAAGAAAAACTCACCTGTATCTTGTGGCACCTGCTATGTCTAGATTTGCCCATATCCCTTCGATTACATTCAAGGCAAACATAGGTGACGCTGCGAGGATGCAGGTTGTAAAATGCACTGTATGGAACAATTGTGATGATTCTCCACATGGGGGGTTTGTTTTTGAAGGTGGAAAGACAGAGGAGACTTGAAAGAATAAAACAGAAACAGTCTCAACTTCAAGAACTTATTCTACAGGTAAGAGAATACGTATCTTTGGAGGCAGGGTAATTTTTATTTTACTAATTTCGTTTTATAACAGCAACATACTGCCTTGGGTTACGCTCCTGTGTGGCAAATCAAATGACTGCTTTAAGATTCTGAGTGTGAGTTAATCTCATAGGTGTTGAATGTGGGCCGTGTTCCCAGAGCGAGGTTGTGTACGTGTGCGTATGCATGCATGCGTGTGTGTGCACCTGCGTGCATGTGCCTGTGTGTGTGCGCGCATGTGTGCGCGTGGGTGTGCCTGCGTGGCTGTGTGTGCATGTGTGTGCATGCCTGCGTGTGTGTGCCTGCATGCATGTGCCTGTGTGTGTGCGCGCATGTGTGTGCGTGGGTGTGCCTGCGTGGATGTGTGTGCATGTGTGTGCATGCCTGCGTGTGTGTGCCTGCATGCATGTGCCTGTGTGTGTGCGCGCATGTGTGTGCGTGGGTGTGCCTGCGTGGATGTGTGTGCATGCCTGCGTGTGTGTGCCTGCATGCATGTGCCTGTGTGCGTGCATGTGTATGTGTGTATCCCTTGTCACAGTGTCTAAACAGCCAAAAGACAGATGGAGGTTTGAAAAATCCCCTCAGAGGTGCTTAACCCAGGGCCCAGGTGCCAGGCGAGGCATGTAAAACTGTGGTGGGCGCAATGCGCCTGGGTCTTGACAGTGCTGATCAGGGCCCTGGAGCTGGCCTTCCCCACCTCCCATTGAGTGCTGAGGGTGGGTGGCACCCCTGGGGGCCCCGTGTCTGGTGTGGAGGGGGTCGTGTGCAAAGGTGCTCACTGCAGAGCTGACTGCTGCTCTGACCGAGGTGTGCTCGAGCCCTCCCAGAGGGGATGGTGTGGCAGCCGTGGTGATGGAGACTCGTGGGCGAGAGCTGCTCAGGGCCACAGAGTCTGTCAGGAGGGACAGTCTTGGTTGCCAGTGCCTTAGTACCTGCCCAGCAGGGATAGACCCAGGGTGGCTGGGAGAGGAAGGGAGTCTCCTGGCTCTACATTAATGCAGAGAAGTTCCCTCCAAGTGGAACACTTGGTTTGGGGCCCTGAGGCCCTGGCCCTGGGTTCAGCCTTGCAGGGCCCATCCCCCCAGAGGAGCACCCCTGCAGCACACGGGCCCTTCCGCGTTCCACTTTCCAGGGTGGGCGAAGTCCACGGCACGGCACCCCCTCCAAGGCTGTCACCCTGTAGGTGCCACGGGGGTGGGTGGCCTCAGAGGGGTGAAGGACAGCAAGAAATCGACTTCCAAAATTGATGTTTTGTTGAGCACCCTTGCCGTGGTGGGCGTTTTCATCATGGGCACAGATGGCTGTGAGGTGTGAGCGCCCTTCCCATGGAGGACACTTATCTCGGGCCCGGATGGCTATGCGCCCACTTTCCCTTAGTTCTTCCCTCAGGATCTCGCTTCCTGAGTGTTTTTGTCCCTGGGCTGCAGAGGTCAGCACCCAGCGGCTGGTGCTGGCCTTTTCAGATGTCCAGGCCAACTTCTCACTGTCGCCTGGGCGCAGGGAGGGCTGTGAGGACCCCTTGAGCACAGGGACTGTGTTCTCTCCGCCGGCCGCCACCTGGGGG